>NC_057812.1:444842232-444850441 GCF_018294505.1 Triticum aestivum | reverse complement strand
AGTGCGGCTTGCGGCGGCAGGGCTGGCGGCTTGTGGCGGCGGGGCAGCTCGGGGCTCTAGGGGGGTGCGACGACTTATAAGGGAGGGGGTGGCGCGGCGGCTTGGGGAAGGGGGCGGGCGGCGCGTGTCCAGGTCAGACACGGCGGCGGCGGCGGAGCCGCTCGGGACTCCTCTCCCGAGCCGGTGCGGGGAGGCGGCGCGGCTGGGCCGGCTGGGCCTCGGCCTAGTGCGGTCCGGCAGAAGTTTTTTTTTTAAAAAATAATAATTTCGCCGGACTAAAATAAATCCTAGAAAAATAAAATAAAAATCTAAAAATGCCAAAAGAAATTTTCACTGTCTAAATAAAATATTTAGAACAGGATGAACATTTTCTTGGCCCTAAAATGCAACTTTGAAAAACATGCAATTTTTCTAATTCAAATAAAATAGCAATAAACTCTGGATAAAAACAAATATTTGATTTTAATATTTTTCCTCCAATATTTCATTTATTTTGGAGAAGTCATATTATCTCCTCTCATATATTTTAATATGAAATATTTTTCGGAGAGAAAATAATTAAAACCAAAAATCCTCGTTTCAATATTTGATAAAACTCCAATATGAAAACAGGGAAAACCCCAACTCTCTCCGAGGGTCCTTGAGTTGCTTAGGATTTCAAGGACCGCGAAATGAATGCAATAAAATATGATATGCATGAATGATCTATGTATAACATTCCAAATTGAAAATTTGGGATGTTACAAACCTACCCCCCTTAAGATGAATCTCGCCCTCGAGATTCGGGTTGGCTAGAGAATAAGTGTGGGTGGTCTTTGCGAAGATCATCCTCTCATTCCCAGGTGGCTTCATCCTTGGTATGGTGGTTCCACTGAACTTTGCAAAACTTAATAACCTTGTTGCGGGTGACTCGGCTGGCAAATTCGAGAATCCTGACTGGCTTCTCCTCATAGGTCAAATCACTGCCCAACTGAATCGCCTCCAAGGGTACTGTATCTCTTAACGATATATCGGCCATCTCAGCATGACACTTCTTCAGCTATGAAACATGAAATACATCATGAACTCCTGACAGTCCTTCAGGTAACTCCAACTTGTAGGCAACTTCTCCCATACATTCCAAAATTCGATACGGTCCTACAAATCTCGGGGCTAACTTTCCCTTAACTCCAAAACGTTTCACTCCTCGCATGGGTGACACTCGCCGATATGCTCTATCTCCAATTTCATAGGTTATTTCCTTGCGTTTCGAATCCGCATAACTCTTTTGCATGGACCGAGCTATCTTCGGTCTATCTTTGATCAACTTAACTTTCTCTTCAGACTCTTTGATCAAATCTGGTCCAAACAATTGTCGGTCTCCGACTTCATCCCACATCAACGGTGTTCTGCACCTTCGTCCATATAGGGCTTTGAACGGTGCCATCTTTAAACTGGCTTGGTAGCTATTGTTGTATGAGAACTCCGCGTAGGGCAAATTGTCATCCCAACAAGATCCATAATCCAGCGCACAGGCTCTCAACATATCCTCCAGAATCTGGTTGACTCTCTCGGTCTGTCCATCTGTCTGCGGGTGAAAAGTTGTACTGAACTCCAACCTTGTCCCAAAGTTTGGTGCAGCTGATGCCAAAACTTCGAAGTAAACTATGTCCCTCTATCTGATATGATGGTCCTCGGAACTCCATGCAGACATACAATCCTGGTCATATATATCTTGGCCAACTTTGCACTTGTATAGGTGGTTTTCACTTGGATAAAGTGAGCTACTTTGGTCAAGCTATCAACTACTACACATATAGAATCATATCCTGATTTGGTTCTAGGTAATCCGGTGATAAAATCCATGCCAAGTTTATCCCACTTCCATTCGGGTATCGGCATAGGCTGTAACAATCCTGCTGGCTTTTGATGCTCAGCCTTCACTCTCTGACATACATCACATACGGCTACATACTCGGCAATATCCTTCTTCATACCAGTCCACCAGAAACGTTCCTTCAAATCCAAATACATCTTGGTGTTTCCGGGGTGTATCGAGTATGGTGAGTCATGAGCCTCCTGAAGTATTAACTTTCTGATCTCTGTGTTATTGGGCACATAAACATGGTCCTCGAACCATAAGGTGTCGTGCTCATCCTCACGAAAACCTTTGGCCTTTCCTTTGCTCATTCTCTCTTTTATCTCGGCAACCTCTTTGCCATCCTTCTGAGCTTCTCAAATATTTGCTAACAATGTAGACTGAACCTCCATTGTTGCAATAAAATCTCTAGGAACAATCTCCAATCGAAGTTCCATGAGATCCTCTGCTAACTCCTTTGGCAATCCCGTGCTCACTAAGATATTAGCATAACTCTTCCGGCTCAAGGCATCTGCTACGACATTGGCCTTACCTGGATGATAGTGAAGCTTCATGTCATAATTCTTTATAAGCTCCAACCATCTCCTCTGCCTAAGGTTCATCTCCTTCTGTGTGAAAATGTACTTCAAACTCTTATGATTCATGTACACATCACAATGATTTCCAATAAGGTAATGTCTCCATGTCTTCAACGCATGCACTACGACAGCCAACTCCAAATCATGTGTGGCATAATTTAACTCGTGCGGTTTCAGTTGTCGCGAGGCATACGAAACAACTCTTCCGTCCTGCATAAGCACACTTCCAAGTCCTAGGCGAGAGGCGTCGCAATACACTTGAAACTCCTTGCGTATATCCGGCAGAATCAGCACTGGGGCTGTAGTCAAACTTTTCTTTAACTCCTGAAAACTCGCTTCACATTCTTCTGTCCATTTAAATTTGGTATCCTTCTTCAATAAATCCGTCATTGGCTTCATAATTTTGGAAAAATTCTAAATGAATCTCCGACAGTATTCTGCGAGTCCAAGGAAACTGCGGATCTCGCTAACTGAAGTCGGTGCCAACCATTCAGTGACTGGCTAAACCTTGGTAGGATCTACTACTACACCTTCTCCTGATATAAAATGTCCATGGAATCCAACTTCCTTTGGCCAAAACTCGCATTTGCTGAACTTGGCATACAACTGATGTTCCCTGAGTTTCTCGAGAACTAAACACAAATGCTCTTCGTGCTCCTCCTCGTTCTTCGAGTATACCATTATATCATCAATGAACACCACAATGAACTTATCCAAATATTCCATGAACACTTTGTTCATCATGCTCATGAAGTAGGCAGGGGCGTTAGTCAGTCCAAACGACGTGACCGTATATTCATACAACCTGTACCGTGTGGTGAATGTTGTCTTTGGTATGTCCTTCTCTCGTATCTTCAGCTGGTGATATCCAGATCACGGATCGATCTTTGAAAACACCTTAGCTCCTTGCAACTGGTCGAATAAATCATTGATCATCGGCAGTGGGTATTTGTTCTTGATCGTCACCTCATTTAACGCACGATAATCAACAACCATTCTTAGAGACTTATCCTTCTTCCCGACCAAAAGCACTAGGGCTCCCCACAGTGATGAGCTCCGTCGAATGTAACCTTTCTCCAATAACTCCTTGATCTGTTTCTTAATCTCCTCCAGATCGTTGATGGGCATCCGGTATGGTCTCTTTGATATAGGCCCGATGCCTGGCAATAACTCTATTAGAAACTCGATGTCTTGATCCGATGGCATGCCTGGTAACTCCTCTGGAAAAACATCCGGGTAATCCTTGACTACAGGCACTTCCTCCTGAACAACTCCCGTGAGGGTATGCACTTGGCTTCTTCTTGGCGCATGCCTAGATACATACTTGATCTTTTTTCCCTCTGGGGTGGTGAGACAAATTGACTTACTAACATAGTCAATGCTTCCTCCATACTTTGACATCCAGTCCATTCCTAATATCACATCCAATCCTTGTGACTCCAAGATTATTAGGTCGGTCGGAAAAACATGGCTACCAATGGTTAAGGGTATCTGCTCGCACCATCGACTAGCCATATACTCTGCTATAGGTGAACTCACTAACAGATGGGTCCTAAGGGTTTGGGTTGGTAGTTTAAACTTATCCACGAATTCTCTTGATATGTATGAATGCGATGCACTAGTATCAAAAAGAACAAGGGCGATAAAAAGACTTAACCAAAAACTTACCAATAACCGCGTCTGGCTTCTCTTCAACCTCCTCCACGTTGACGTGGTTCACTTGTCCTTTGTTGAATGGATTAGGCTTCTTTCCAGCGCTCCCATTGCCATTTCCATTCTTTGCTTCAGGGCACTCCGTGGCATAGTGTCCAGTCTTCCCGCACTTGAAACAAGTAACGTGGCTTAGGTCTCTCTTCGCGGGTGTGGCTGGATTAGAGCGGTTCTGATTGTTGCTTGCTCCATTCCCATTCCCATTCCTTGGGCCAGTATGATTATGGTTACTTCCTCCATTATGGGTGTGGCCTCCATGGTTATGAACAAGTCCTCCCGAGTTTGGGGTTAGGCGAGGCTTCTGCTGAGCTCCTGAATTATACCTTCCTTGTCCATACTTCCTCTTATGGCTCTCAATTTGCTGTTGCTTCCCTTCAATCATAAGAGCCTTACCTACCAACTCCTGGTAGTTGTTGAATGTTGCCACCATCAACTGCATGCTCATTTCATCATTCAGCCCTTCCATAAACTTCTCCTGCTTTGCAGCATCTATGGCCACATCATCAGGGGCATAGCGAGATAACTTGCTAAACTCATCCGCGTACTGAGCCACAGTACGGCTCCCCTGGCGTAAGTTGCAAAACTCACGCTTCTTCATACTCATAGCTCCAGTTGAGACATGGGATGTATGGAAAGCTTGCTGAAACTGATCCCATGTAACCGTGGCTATAGGGTAGGTGACAGTGTAATTCTCTCACCATGAGGCTGCTGGTCCATCAAACTGATGTGCGGCAAAACACACCTTCTCGGCATCTGTACATCCTGCAGTGGTTAACTCCCTTCCAATCCTGCGGAGCCAATCATCTGCCACTATCGGCTCAGTGCTACTAGAAAACACCGGTGGCTGCAACCTCAGAAAACGGGCTAAGTTATCAACTGGTGGTGGTGGCGGTGGATTGTTGTTGTTGCCTTGGTTCTGAACTAACAACTGCATCAGGGTATTCTGCTGCTGGATCAACTGAGTGAGCTCCGGTGGAAAAGTAAATCCGGTGTCACGTCTCGGAGGCATCTGATGGGTTTAGAGGGAGAGATTAGAATAGAAGGAGGTCTAATGGGAAAACACTACCCATATGCACATGAGACAAACACAATCATTTCACTCAATCAATCAAACAAGGGCATACAATCGATCTAACTATCGTTACAAAAGTGCTCAGACTATACTATTTACATGGTGGAATACTACTACTGATGTGGTGGTCTACTAAAAATATTCTTCGGTTGAAGACTCCATGATGTCTGCTCCAGCTTCATCTTCATAGTCATCATCGCTATTGTCGAGGTCTGAGTCAGTGTCGTCAATGATAATGTAGTCCTCCGGGCGAATCTCCTTGGGTTCTTCGTCTCCTCCTCCTGGTGCGGGGTCTCCCAAGAATACTCCTAGCTTTCTTTCCACATCGTCATTCTTCTCCACTAGTATGACAATTTCCTCCTCATAATCTTCACAAGTAGCCTTAAGTTCTCCCTCCAGTTCCGTGATCCTAGTCATTGCCTTCTTCAGATCTATCATTCTTGCGCACATCTGGTTCTCCTGGCGACGAATATGTTGGTTTAACCCCTGGATGAAAGCTGCAATAGATCTATCCTTCCTAGTGCTGATCATCTCCCATTGATCATCTCGACGCCCACAAATCTGATAGATAGTATCCTTAAGCTCCTTATGATAAACTTCCCCAATGTGTCCCATGGTGATGTGAGCTGCCATACTCTTTCCTAGGCTCTAGGTTGGTGCATCGAAGGAAAACTCTATGAGCTTAGTGACTGGCGTGAATGTCCTTCCTGGAACTTGAACTTGAATCATCCATCTCTCCTCTTCTGGTAAAGTGGCGTTGTAAGTCCCGGTGAAGCTTGGTATTCCAATATTCAGGTACCTAGTGACTTCCTTCAAGTGTCGTCCAAAAGGTGCTTCTTCATCCGGTTGTGCAAACTTGTTCCTTCCATCCGCCATCCTAAAGAGTAGAAAATGGAGAGGAGTCAGAAATGAGAAGATAATAGTGACCTAGGGCTTTAGCTTACTGGTCATGTCCTACACTCAGCCTGTGCTCTGATACCATCTTGTAGCGACCCGACCTCAAACGGTCAAGTCTCTGTGCTTCAGTGTCATACCTGGATCGGTAATGCTGACACACACAGTACTTGAGGATTTATAACAGAGTAGCAATCACACACTTATTACATTGAATGTCTCAAAAGAGAACTTATTACAATAAATATGGCTTAAGGCCATCTAATACGATAACAGCAGAAGGCTTGGAAGATAAAGTGAGTCCACCAACTCCAACGGCATAGCTGAGCTGCACGGCAACGACCTAACGAACCTTACTCCTTGTCTGAAAAGTCTGCAACATAATACGTTGCAGCCCGAAAACGGGTCAGCACATGGAATATGTTGGCAAAGTAACACAGTAGAGCAAGAACAGAAGAATACTATCACTACATGCATATTTGGCAGGTGGAAAGCTCTATGGTTATAGTTTTTGCGAAAAGCCAATTTTTTCCTACAACAAAGGAATAGATTTTATTTAACTATCATGGTAGTTGAAACATCATTGAGAAGGTTCCTCCAACTCAATCCCAATTAAAGTAATTAACAACCCAACAATATTATTTTAGAGTGATGAGATACTTATGAAACTCCAAGTACTAGATACTCAAGATGTCCATAACCGAGGACACGGCTAACCATGATTAGTTCATACACTCTGCAGAGGTTTGCACACTTTTCCCCACAAGACCCGATCTCGTCCGTTAGATTTCTCGCACTACATGGTGTTTGAGAAACGGATGACCGAGACATAGTCTTTCAGAAGCATTAACCCCTTACTCCGGGCAGACCATACCAACCTACATCCATCTACCTGTTGATCCACCTCTTTGGGAGCTTCACGCAACTTACTCAACTATGCTAGAGCCCATAGTAGCTTGTGGCTGCACACGGAAGTTTCTAGCATGAAAATATCTCAGTTCCCTTTGAGCCTGGGTGGCGGACCATAGGATTATCATACGGGTACTCTAGAATATCCTAGGACAACACTGGATTCTCCAGGTGCCCAACAAACAATCCACCCATATGTGTATTCAAGTTGCCACCTTAAGTTGAACCATTAATTAACAATCTCACATCTGCCATGGATTTCACTCACCCAACCATGTCTACGAGCATAGCATAGCAATAAAAGCAATACGTAGAAGTAACTCCCAAGGGTTTGAATATAACAAGGCAATAGGTTCTACCTCATCAACTACTCCCAACCCACATGTTAATCACATCCTAATCATGCAATGTTTGAGGATTGGAACTAATGCATAAAAACTGGGTGATAAAGGGGTATGATCAAAGTGTTACTTGCCTTGCTGATGATCCGTAAAACCTAGGGACTCGTAGTAGCACGCTTCGCACTCCCGGTGTTCTATCGCAAACAAACAATAGCATACATAAGCAATCAAGCAAAGAAACACGGGTAAATCTCAAATAAGAAGATCTAACCAAAAAGTTTAACTTAAAAACTCCGGTTTGCGAAAAGAATCAAATCAAACGGAGCAACGAAACTCAAACTGCGAAAGAAACAGGATCCGTTTGCTAATATGAACTAAGGTCAAATTTTATAGTAGCAAAAACTTGTTCAAGTTGGTTAAACGGAAAGAGGGTTTCGAGACGAAGATCTAGGCGCTTGAATCGCCTGATTCCGACAAACGAGCGAAAAGATAAACTAAAACGAAAATCGGATCAGAAATCGCGATCAGAAATCATCGCGGAAAATCCGAGAAAAAGAAAACTGACGAACAGGCTAACGAATGAGCGTTCGTTGTCTGCGGCTAACGAGTGAACACTATTCATTAAAACGAACGTACGGACGAACATCCGCAAAGTAACTAAAGCAGAAAAAACTGGCGAACCGATCTATCAAAAAAACTAGGGTTTCTAACAAAAAAACCGAACTGGGTTTTTTTAAACGAACGTCGCTATCCCTCCGGCGAGGTTCCGGCGCGGCAGGGCGGCTCCGGCGAGTGGGGCGGGGCAGCGCGGGCAAGCGGCAGCGGCGGCGGCGTGGCAGCGAGGCGG
>NC_057812.1:444478850-444505870 GCF_018294505.1 Triticum aestivum | reverse complement strand
CATTCGCTCCGCCAAAGCGGCCCTCCCCGCCGCACCGATACGTCGGTGCCGTGGTTCATCGAGGGGACGCACAATGATCCTCTCGCTCCCACAGTACGCTCTCGTAGACTACCATCCTCTAGCCGCGCCACCACCGGTGGCGACGTTCTTGTGGAGGCGCGGGGCGGTCAGCACCGCCACCACTGGCAACGATCGTGTGGAGACGCACGGTGGTCAGCTTCTCCCATGGTACGCGCATTCTATACCAAGGCCCGGTGCATGCCAGTGTAGCGCTGAATGTTAGCTGATAGATGCTGTTAATCTCACTGTTTGCCAAAGTAATTTGTAGTCAATATGCTCTGCTTAAGAGGCTGCATTGCCCTATTCTGCACTCAATCTGCTTAGTTGAGATGGCATGCCAAGCCTGATTAGTTGCTAAAATATCCTGCCATATATTTATTGTGACGTAGATTGCCATGGTCTAGTAGCCAATATGTTAGGTGAAATAGGTGTACACCGTTTTATACTCGATTTTGTTGCTGCAATGGCCTTCGATAGTTCGATGGCTGTGTGCTCGACCTCATTGACTGCTGAAATAGCCTACCATAATTTAGCACTCAAATCTATTTGCTGAATTAGCTTAACATATATCTCGTTACTTATATCTGCTCGTCCAAATATCTTGCCATAGCTTTAGACATCGACCTAGGTATTTTTTCTGGACTTCATAAAAAAGCACATATGTTTTTCCTGTAATATCTAGTAGAAGAACTAATTTGTATGTCTAACAGATGGACAAGACTTGGATAACTTCTGCTCGAAGATTCTCCGTTGCATATGTCGAGGGGGGTGAAAACTTCATGAACTTTATCAGAGCTGAGTATGATGGTCCGAAATCAGATGTGCTCTGCCCATGTAGCAGTTGTATCAATTCAGTTACAAGACCCCAGTCAACTGTGCAAAATCATCTACACTTGTATGGGATGTTGGTCACATTACTAGGTGGGTTCATCATGGTGAAGCTGTGAACGTCAATGTTACTGACTAGGTGGAAGCAGCAGATCACCATCTTGATCTGCCTGATGCTCAGGTGGAAGAGGAGGAGGGGGTGGTGGTGGCGGAGCCAGTGAGGTTGACCAACATTGAAACAATGCTACAAAATGCTCATGCATTTCGTGAACTTTCACCTGCAGAAGAAAAATGGTGGGCCCGCATGTTGGAACAATGCAACGTGGCTGTCACCCGAGGAAATAAGCTATCAGTATTCTCAGTTATGGTCACCTTTCTTCAGGTAAAGACATCTGAGCAAACGACCAACAAATCATTCGATGTGATGTTGGCTGCTTTCCGCAAATCTTTCCTAGATGCATCTGAGCTGCCACACACCTACAGTAAAATGAAGAATTTCCTTCGTGCAGTTGGAATTGGATATGATATGATCCATGTTTGTAAGAATAATTGTGTTCTATTCTTGAAGGATTATGCCAACTTAAGTGAATGCCCAAAATGCAAATCATCAAGATGGAAAGATGGTGATGCTGTCAAGAGGATTCTTCATAATGTTCTGAGACATTTTCCAATTACACCAAGATTGCGGAGGTTGTTTCATGATGCTGAAACAAGAGAGGATGTACTATGGCATTCTAGGAACCAGGAGTACAGATATCAGAATGTAATGAGCCATCCATCTCATGGTAGTGAGTGGCAAAGCTTCAATCAGAAACACAAAAGGTTTGTTGCTGACCCGAGAAACATTAGACTTGGCTTAGCTTCAAATGGATTTAACCCATTTGGCCACCAGAGCGCCACATATAGCATGTGGCCAGTGCTTGTTATCCCTTACAACATGCCTCCAAATGTCTGCACCAAAGAATCAAACTACATGATGGCCTTGCTCATCCCAGGTCCAAAAAGTCTTGGAAAGGATTTTGATTTATTCATGGAGCCTCTTGTGGAGGAACTTCAACAGCTATGGAAGTGTGTTCTCACTCGAGACCTATATAGCAGCCCACCAGCTGATTTCTTTCTGTGTTCTGTTATAATTTGGTGCATCCATGATTATCCGGCTTTGGGCACTATGTCAGGGCGAACGACACATGGTTACAATGCATGTGTTCGCTGTGACGGGAATCCGCTATCATACGCAATACTTAGCAAGGTCTGTTATATTGGACGCCGATGTTTCCATGCCAAGGACAGGTCACGTCCTACAAAATACCGAATACATGTGTTCAATGCAAAGCATGAAAACCGTGATGAGCCAAAGAGGCTCACCGCCGATGAGTTGCAAGTGGAATTAGAGAAGGTCAGGCATATTACACCAGGAAACCATCCTAGTAATGGTAGCAGGAAAAGGAAGCATGGCAGGGCAGAAGAGAGATTATTGTTTACCCACAGGTCCACTTTGTGGGACTTGGAGTATTGGAAAGATTTGGATCTGCGGCATAATCTTGATGTGATGCACATCGAGAAAAATATATGTGACAGCATTATCGACACACTTTTTAATATTGAAGGCAAGACGAAAGATACCTTAAAAATCTAGGATTGATTTGACACATCTGGGTATCAGAAAGGATTTGCAGGTGCAAGATGAAGGTAAACCACGGGATATGGCACCAGCTGTGTACGTCTTGGACAAGGTAAAAAGAAAAAAAAATCTGCAAGGTCCTGTCACGTGTGAGATTCCCACATGGATTTGCTTCCAACCCTGAAAGGAGAGTTAGTGCAGACGGAAACAAGGTACAAGGGTTGAAAACTCATGACTGCCATGTCCTACTTCAAAGCGTTTTACCTGTTATCCTTAGAGGATTGGGTCGCCCTGACTTATACAGAGCAGTTGCAGAGTTGGGACAATTCTTCAGGGAACTCTGCAGTAGAAATATCAGGATAGATGCTTTGGAGCTTCTTAGAGACAAGATACCAACTATCCTATGCGACCTTCAGAAGATATATCCTCCAGCCTTCTTTGATGTGATGGTGCATTTGGTTGTTCATCTACCTGATGAGGCACTACTTAGAGGTCCAGTACAGTATGGCTAGATGTACCCTATTGAAAGGCGGTTAGGCACTTTCAAGGGCTATGTTAGGAACAGAGCTAGACCCGAGGGTTCTATTATAGAGGCCTACATTGCTGCAGAAGCATTGACATTCTGCTCAAAATATATTGAAATAGCTTATCAGCTTACCAAAGAGGTGGGGTGAAGAAAATCCCGGGCTCAATGTTGTCAATTATTCTGTTCGAGTTACTGGGAAGAGTCGACAAGAGGACAAACCTAAAGATTTGGACAAAATGGTTTGGTATGTGTTGAATAACTATCCTGAGATACTACCTTATATCAAGTAAGTGCTAAGTACTGCAACTTATACATCGTAATCTATGAAACTTGCAGCACATTCTTATATATTTAGATGTTTGACGCTTCTGCAGTTTTTTTAAATTGCACTGCCAGTTTTTTTAATATATTGAGTACATAAGATGATCAACTTGTCTATTTTCTAAACATAGGTTAAGAAGATGCGGGAGGATGGGAAGGTAGTTGATGATGTGTAACACCCTCGATGCGGCTATATCTCCCACTTGTCGAAGCACGACTTAGAGGCATAACCGCATTGAAAGCAATGTCGCAAGTGAGGTAATCTTCACACAACCCATGTAATACATAAGGGAAAGAGATACATAGTTGGCTTACAATCGCCACTTCACACAATTACATGAATAAAGCATTACATCATCCAAATAAAATCAAGGTCCGACTACGGAACCAAAATAAAAGAAGAACCCCAAATGCGACAAGGCCCCCGATCTACCCCAACTGGGCTCCACTATTGATCAACTAGAACGAAACAACACACAGGAAAAGATCTTCATCGAGCTCCTCCTTGAGCTTGGTTGCGTCATCTACACGGTCTCATCGGCACTTGCAAGCTGGTTTTGGAAGTATCTGTGAGCCATGTGGACTCAGCAATCTCGCACCCTCGCGATCAAGACTATTTAAGCTTATGGGTAAGGTAAAGGTATGAGGTGGAGCTGCAGCAAGCGACTAGCATATATGGTGGCTAACATACGCAAATGAGAGCGAGAAGAGAAAGCAAAGCACGGTCGATAAAAGTATGATCAAGAAGTGTTCCTAAAACAACCTATGTCAAGCATAACTCCAACACCGTGTTCACTTCCCGGACTCTGCCGGAAAGAGACCATCACGGTTACACACACAGTTGACTCATTTTAATTAAGTTAAGGTTCAAGTTATCTACAATCGGACATTAACAAATTCCCATATGCCCATAACCGCGGGCATGGCTTTTGAAAGTTCAAATCCCTGCAGGGGTGTCCCAACTTATCCCATCACAAGCTCTCACGGTCAACGAAGGATATTCCTTCTAGCGGGAAGACCCGTTCAGACTCGGAATCCCGGTTACAAGACATCCTCGACAATGGTAAAACAAGTCCAGCAACACCACCCGAATGTGCCGACAAATCCCGATAGGAGCTGCACATATCTCATTCTCAGGGCACACTCAGATAGGTCAAGCTACGAGTAAAACCAGCCCTCGAGTTTCCCCGAGGTGGCCCCGCAGGCTGCCCGTTCGGACCAACACTTAGAGAAGCACTAGCCCGGGGGGTTAAAATAAAGATGACCCTCGAGAGAGCGACTCCCAAGGGAAAAGTTGGTGGTGGTGAGGCAAATGGTAAAACCAAGGTTGGGCATTGCTGGAGGAGTTTTATTCAAGGCGAACTGTCAAGGGGTTCCCGTTATAACCCAACCGCGTAAGGAACGCAAAATCCGGGAACATAAAACCAATATGACGGAAACTAGGGCGGCAAGAGTGGAACAAAACACCAGGCATAAGGCCGGGCCTTCCACCCTTTACCAAGTATATAGATGCATTAATTAAATAAGAGATATTGTGATATCCCAACAAGTAAACATGTTCCAACAAGGAACAACGTCTCCATGTCCCAACAAGGAACAAACTTCAATCTTCACCTGCAACTAACAACGCTATAAGAGGGGCTGAGCAAAGCGGTAACATAGCCAAACAACGGTTTGCTAGGACAAGGTGGGTTAGAGGCTTGGTTCAACAATATGGGAGGCATGACAAGCAAGTGGTAGGTATCGTAGCATAGGCATAGCAAAAGAGCGAGCATCTAGCAAGCAAAGATAGAAGTGATTTCGAGGGTATGATCATCTTGCCTGAAATCCCGCAACAAAGAAGAACGAGTCCAAGAAGAAGACAAACGGACGTAGTCGAACGGATCCTCACAAACACGACGTTATTGGAACTAACTCGAAGAAGCAACACCGGAAATGAGAAAACAACATAGTAAACAAACATCACATAAGCATGGCATGATGCGCAAACAAGTATGATGCATGTCCGGTTTAAATATGCATGGCATGGCAAAGAGCACAAACAAACCTACAAGTTAAGTGGAGCTCAATATGCATCGGGATGCATATTGACAAAACACCACAACAATATTTGGTTCACTCCCGGTTAGGTACTCAACAATATTAAATGTTGTTTACACATGGCAAGAGGTGGAGCATAAGTAAACTAAACATTTTAAATGGGGCCGGATATAACAAACAACAAATCCGGTAAATCTCCATATGCATTAGCAATTTAAAGCAAACAACAATTTTAACCAAACTTGAAGTTGTTATCATGATGCGGATGACATGCAAGTTTTATGCAATTTTTATTAAAAGTTGACAAGAGCATTATGAAGCATTTGTCATCGTGGCGGAAATGAAAAGGGGTGCCACGTCAATGAATCCAAAAATGATGCCACAACAACATATCGGTTCCGAAAGCTCACGGGGATACCGATGCAAAAGGAAATGGGTGCAAGTGTGTCATGCAAGAAGATGGGGTGCTCCCGGATTCCGGGTTTCCACATGATGGCGGCAAGGCAAAAGAGGGGCTTCGTGCAACGAACAACTCGGACACGAAGCAACACACGGTTCAACTCATACAACGCAAGCATTCGTCCATGGGCGTCTTTCTCGGCGGTTATACCTTCGAAGTGTGCATTATCGGAGGGGTTTGAGTTTGATGCGGTGTAGGGGAAGTAGACGTTCTCGGGACGTTGAGGGAAGTAGTGGTACTTTTCCGAAGAGGAACTTGATGAGCCCAACATCTCCAAGGCGACGGTAACTTGTAGGGTCGTCCATTACGTGGTAAGTAGGTGAATCCACGAGAAACAGTAGTCGTACATGGTTCATCGAGGAACTTGACGTTTCGGCCTGTAGTCGTTCGAGCGTCCGACGGTAATGTTACTCGGTCGTTTCGAAGAGGTACTTGGGGTCATTCGAACTTGCCAGTCCCATCATCTCGAAGGGGTACTTGACGTTCTTAGCGATTCTGAAGACGACGGTAGAGGTACACTTGTTGTAGGGGTACTTGTCGGATCCACGACGACGGTAGAGGTACAAACTTTCTCGCGGTACTTGACGGTCCGGTCTTGGGGTAGATGTACATGGCAAACGTAGTGGTACTCGGTATCTTGTCGAACCCAAGTGACGGTAGTCGTTCATGGCGCTTGTGACCCACAGTATTTCGGACAACAGTAGTCGTACACATCCGTAGGTGTTCGGGGCCAACGGTAGAGGTACTTGGCGATCTCTGAAACGTATTGTGGCGGTTCTTGTCTCGGTAGCAAGTCTTGACGGTCCAAAACTCCAGGAACGAAAGTGCAACGAGGCAAGAAAATGCTCGGGGGGGTTCTCGTCCATGGCCATGCCAAAACTTCTCACGGATGGCCGACGAGGACGAGGGGAGGCATGAACAGGAGGTGCTCGGGAGGGCGCCATGTACTTGGTGCACAACTGGACTTGGCGATCTTGATGAACTGAAAGGGCATGGAGGAACTTGCATGACTTTGCCTCGGGAGGTCACCGGAGATGAATGGAGGCAGCTCGAGCTGCTGGTCGTAGTACAGGGGAGCACCAGAGGATACAAGATGCATGGCAGCAAGGCAAAACAGAACGGAGGTGACGGGCAGAGACCATGGCGACATGGTCCTTGGGCACCAACAGGGAGGAGGCGAACTCGGGGTCCGGCGCATGGTTGGCGAGGACATGGTGGCGGGGTCGAGGTACGGGGCTCCGCTAGAAGAAGGAGTGGAGGGGCTCGTGGTCTCCGACGGGGCAGGAGCAGAGCAGCAGCCGTGGCGGGACTTGCGCCTCGAAGAAGAGCAGCAGCAGCGGGTGGCTCCAGGAGAGGGCGTAGAGAAGGAGCCCCGGTGGGGTTCCCATTTGTCTTGGTCGCCGGTCGGCACCGCGTGGAGGAGCAGGGGGAGGAGAGGTGGCCGCGGGAAGGTCAGGGCGGCGCTTGGCATCGGTGGACTTCAGGCGGGGCGACGGACGAGGGCGGCTCCTCCAACGGTGCTGCGTCGGGCTCTGGAGGCGCGCGGAGCCGCGGGAGCGAGGGAAATGAGGGAGAGGCCATGGGGATCGAGAGGAGCTGAGCGAGGGGTCGGGACGAAGGTCTCTGGCGGTGTGAGGGAACGAGGAGGAGGTGATGCGGGGGAAGTTGGGGATCAACCGAGAGAGAGTTTCGCTTGGGCCTAGGGTTAGCATCGTTAGGTGGGCTTGGGGCCGGCCCAGTAGAGAGGAGGGGTCAGCTGGGCCTTAAGGCAAAAGGGAAGGCCTAGCAGGCCTGAGAGGCTGGGCTCTCTCTCCCACTATCTTCTCTAATAAAAAAACAATAGAAAAAGAGGAAGAAAAGGGAAGAAAAGAAAAGGTAGAGAAGGAGTTTGGGCATGGGAATAAATTTCCCAGACTCGCAAAAATGCGCATGTTCCAAGAAAAATGGAGTGGGCATTTTTGAAAGTTTAAATTCAAACTCATTTGATTTAAATTCAAATGGTTCGAATAGGAAGTGAGGGTTAGGAAGGTCCAAAAAATGTTCGGATTTTTGGTGGAGCTCCGGAAAAAGATGAAAGAATATATGGCAAGGTTTGAGGAGCAACTCGAAGCAGAAAAGACCTAGGAGTTTTTAAATTGCACGTGTGTTTGCGGTAAATCCAAATAATTGGAATATTTACTATAGCTCTCTAAATATCGAGAGGATATGTTGTAAAGAGAATCATCATGTGAATTCCCTCGGTTTAAATGGATTAAGGATCCATGCCATTTATTTAGTTGAGTTAAGAAAAAGAAATGACATGATGGCATGATGACATGATGCAATGATGAATGCAATGAACCAAACAAAACACACGACGAAACCCGGAAACCCTGGAAGGCATCTGAAGCTCCGGTCTTGGGGCGTTACATGATGCCCTTTACGCACTAGCAATGGGTCCTGATACTCGGGTAAGACATTATGAATCTTGCATTGTTGGAGATGTGCGCTACAACACCCTTGCACGCGACGAAGACAGGAAGACACAAAACAGTGCCATCATGAGCACGGATGCGTATGGTAGAGTGACAACTGAAATGTATGCTAACATAACAGACATTGTTCAGTTGTAGTATATCTCTAGTTTCAAGGATCATCGGTGTGTGGTTCTGTTGTGCTGTCGTTGGTATACCTATTTTCCAGGATCGCAAAACCCAGAGCTGATGATTATTTCAAATCCATCAATGTCAAGGCAACATACCAGACCAACGAGCCTTTTATTTTGGCAAATCAAGCAACACAGATATTTTTCTTGGAAGACACCTTTGCACGTAGCGATGACTGGAAAGTATTGCAAAGGTTTGAGCAGAGGAATTAGTTTAATGAAGTTTCACAACAAGATGATGCTTACACCGCTCCTGATGTCACTGGTGTGCGTCGGTCCTAAACAAAAGGTTTTTAACCCCTTTCCGCGACGGCATTTGGAGCCGTCGCCAAGTCAGTGTGGGCGATAGGGGGGTCCTTCCCACATGACCCAGAAACCGTCGGGGATATGCCCTCCTGGCACACACGTTCGGCAAAATGAGGTCGTGTGCGACCAGCGAGCACTCAAATACGGAAATATGTACAGTAGAGCTAAAAATAAAATTATACGGCGAAATTGTTTCTGGTCGCAAGTACATCCCACATAGTCAGTCCCCACTAAACGTTTCCGTTCATATGCATATCCCACACAGTCACTCCAAGGAAAATGTTTCCGTTCATAGGTACATCACACACAATTTTTACTGTTAAATCGTTTGCGTTATTGAATGTATCACACATGGTCCGTAGAAGAAACTGTGTGGCAAAGGTTGTCCATCACACACAGTTTTTATGCGGTAAATGTTTTCCAAGGTGGCCTAACGCAAACAGTTTTCAAGAGAAAGGCGTGCGTGATTTTTCATTGATCCAACATGGTTTATTCCTAGAAACTGTGTGCGTTGCCAGAGGTTATCGCCCATGGTATTTTTTCAACAACCGTTTGCAATAGTAAAACACAATTAGTAGGCTAATTGGCCATTAGCAGGATAATTATCCGATTATTCATAATCCATTTATTAATCTAATTGACATTTCATATTAAGCACACAATATATTTCATTTCCATATTAAGGAAGCAGAATTTCATAATTGAAATACATTAGAGTACAACATGATATAGCTTCATCACTCAGCTAGCCCATTACACAACTGCACCAGCAACAAGTTCCACATGCAACATGTAGAACCTTTCGAAATTAGCATCATAGATGGTATATAGACAGATGCATCTCATCTGGAAAACTGATGAAGCGGAAGGCGAATATTGAGCCTTCATTCATGTTGAAGGTCTTTGCAACTTTAGGCCAGTGCCTGTGGATGATTGACCATCTGTCCTTCTTCCTCTTTAGGAACACTTCAATATGGAACCATGGGTGTTTTATGAAAACCTTCCTTGCCTCCTAACCATAGAGGTGGTTTCAGAGGCAATCATCAGTGAACTGCTTTGGAAAGGCTTGAAAACAAGGATGTGCATAAATATCTTCTCTATATTGGAAATGGGGCAAAGGAATAAAAAAAGGCAAGGTATAATAGTTAGTACCATCATGTAGTGAACTGATGTCTTCTTCATTGTGCAGACAAAGATCTTGTTGTTTTTGTCACTAATTTCTTTATCCTAACAATATTTTTGAGTTTCTTACTTTGATTGATATTCATGGACAACTCATTTCCCCATATGCAAAAAGGGTCGAACAGTGGGTCAAAACCTCTGACAGCAGGACCTACATGTGCAAGACCAAATTGTTAAAAGCTAAAATATTAGAATGGTTCCAGCAATTGCACAATAATGTTCTATTACACAACGGACCATGCACGTGCTAACCTCGATTGTAAACCTCAGTGCTTCCCATTGTTTCCCTGCAACACATATAAGGTAGTTAGTCATCAGGTTAAGTAAGGGTTCGCATGCTATTAGTAAAATATGTTGATGAAAAATAAGCACATTGCAGATTCATCAGATTAATTGAAGCCACACAAAAAACCCATTTACCCAAACCAAGCATGATTAAGAACCAGGAAATATAGCACTTGTATATGTTTCTCATATATTAAGTGCAGCCAAATTCGATTTATTCCTCACATGCAAAACAATACAAAATTCTACCACAACAATTGGACACCGCATTGCAGAATTGAACCAAGCAGTTAACTAAATACCACAACAAATGAACCAAACATTAACTGAGCACCACATTGCAAAATATAACATACACCTAATAGCAGATCAAAGAGTTAACCAAATAGTTAACTACAGCCAATTGTACCAATTGTATTTGTTTCTCATGTATTTACTACATCCAAATTCAATTTATTCTTCACATGGTATACAATAACAGAATGCACCCACAATTTGGTAAAGATAAATTCAATTTATTTCTCACATGTAAGACAATACAAAATTGCAGCCTGAAGAATTGAACATCACATTTGCAGAATTGAACCAAACAGTTAAATAAAGACGACAACTAATTAACAAAACAGTTAATAAGTGAGCACCACACTGCACGACATATAGAACATATACACTAGAGTAACAGATTGCATGGTGAAATTAGATAGCACAATTCACTAGAATTTGTGAAGGAAAGGCCGGAGCAGCACACGCAACGGGTAAACCAAGCATGCTTAACTGGCGTAGCTAGCAATTGGCAAGGTGCTCCTTCAAGATCTGGGAGTCGGCACAAATGGCAGCCATCGCGACCTCATCCACGCGTGCGGCCGCGATTTGCTTCTCCATTGCCAAATGCTCCTTGAAGTCCTGGCTATACTGCATGCACCATGGCTTAGGCCGGCGCTTTTTTGGTGGAGGGGTCGGTGATTTGGGTGGAAGGTGTCGCGCTCGCGCCGGCGGTCGGGGCATGTGGGATGTGGAAGGAGGAGGATGGGGGTCGGGTGTGGATTACCTGCCTGGATAGATGAGGCCGAGCAGGATGAAGGAGGGTCGACGGCGAGGAGGCGGCAGCGCTGCAAGCAAGGAGTGAAGATTTCAACTTGGAAAGGAAGGCAGAAAGAGGGGAAATGTGGCTTTTTGTAAGGGGGAGGGGGAGGGGCGGGGAGGTAGATATTTCCGTGGAAGCCGAAAATTTGGAATCGCTTCAACCAAAAAACTGGCGCGCAAAGTGTCATTAGACACGGTCCCTTATTCAGAACTGTGTACGATATGTGGACATCACAAATGATTCAGATAGCTTAACCCGTGTGTGATGAGTTTGAACGTCAAAAGTTTTGGTTCGAATTTCCATGGTTACAGTGGTCATCCACGTCATTGCATAATTTGGGTACACAAAGGAGACTACAACACACCCACACTTCTTAATCGAGCAAGTTCAGCAATTAAACAGATCTAGATGACCTAAACATTACTCTAATAAATTAAAGACTGGCGCTCTTAATTAAACAAAACAAAAAGTACTACTACGACTGGTGCTCGTCGATCTCTTCCGCCGCCTCCATGTGCAGCTCGCGCCCGAAGGTCTCCTGGGGAAGGGGCTCCATGGCATCCATCGCACCATACTCCGCAAGCATCTTGCCATCCGCGTCTGCCATCTCTTTGGAAAGGTCGCCATGAGCTGGACGTGGGCAGACGCGATCTAGGATTGTACGGGCTCCATCGTCGCAAGGTATGCGACGGAGGAACGGACGGTTGCTTGAACACTCTCGGTGATTGCCAGCTCTTCGGCCATGGGTTGTCGACCGTTGTTGGAGAAGCTTCGTTCGATTTGTGCGGTGACCGCCAGGAGCTGGGCGTGGGTGGCCTCCATCAGGGCTAAGGCCGCCGCTGCGGAACGGACAGCTGTTGCGCCGCTCTCGCTAGTTGCTATCCCCGAGGAAGATGTTTCTGCCACCACCTGAGAAGCAACAGCGGCCGTTTGAGCTGCCTTTGCCACCTGGTCGCAAATTGCAGCCGCGCTCATGCACCTTGTTATCACACACATGGCGGCTGCGGCCGCGCTCTCGCCGGAGTGGGCCACCAAAGTTGCCCTCACGACGCGGGTCCACGTGCCCATCTTTCACCGGCGACGATTGAACCGTGAAATGATATTTGGGGAGCGAGCTAGTGTGCTCGAGACACCGACTGTGGACTGTAGCTGACGCACCTTCTCGCATAAGCCATAGGCGTACCATACACCGATGGTGCTCCAAGATATTTTATACTACATCTCACGCAGTTGCTGATAATAAATTGTGTGCGATCTACTTGATTTTTCATCTTGATTTGAATTACATAATGGGGTCACAGCGGCAATGGACGGTGTTTGAATAGCTAGACCTTTTGTCTGGAGTGAACATGCAACTATATGTGTGTCGTAAAAGAATTGGAATTATTCAGGGTTCGTTTGAACATTTTATACGTTAAATTGGATTTCTAGCCATTTCAGGTGAACAATTCAAATTTGAACTACATCCACAGGCTCCAGTGCATATAAATTGGTTGAAAAATCAAATTTGTGTCCTTGGGTGCATGCTTAGGTCCCATGCAAGAAATGGGAATGAATTTCAAACACCATGGCACCGTTGATTGCCGGCAAAACATTGAGATGCCCGGTTTTTAAATTCTAGTAAATCAAAAGCTCGTCTGAAAATCATGAAACTTGGCATGCTATCATGCAGTGGCATCAACATGTCGTGGTACAAATTTTGTCCCATTTGGGGCAGGTTTGGGTATATGCTTCTCACAAACCGGAGCTTCTCACGACAAGCATGATGGTTTTTGGTAGGTAACGTCCCACCTTTGGGGATGAAACGATATCCATTGCCTCTTATTGCTTTCAAATTTTTTTATCATGTCAACATAGAACAACAGGAGTGTCGTGTGAATTTTTGTGATTTTTGGGGGTTCGTTTGGACATTTGTAAGCATTAATTGAGTTTTTAATGCATTTTATGTCCATAATTCAAATTTGAACTACATGCACATGCTCAAGTGCATATAAATTGGTTGAAAAATCAAATATGTGTCCTTGGGTGCATGCTTAGATCCCATACAAGAAATGGGAATGAATTTCAAACACCAGGGCACCGTTGATTGCCGACAAAAACATTGAGATGCCTCGTTTTTAAATTCTACTAAATCCAAAACTAGTCAAAAAATCATGAAACTTGGCATGCTATCATGGAGCGGCATCAACATGCCATGGTACAAATTTTGCCCCATTTGGGGCAGGTTTGGGTATACGCTTATCAAAAACCAGAGCTTCCCACAACAAGCATGATGGTCTTCGGTAGGGAACGTCCCACCTTTGGGGACGAAATGATATCCATTGCCTCTTATTGCTTTCAAAAAAAATTCTCGTGTCAACATAGAACAACAGGAGTGTTGTGTGAATTTTTGTGCTTTTTCGGGGTTCGTTTGGACATTTTTATGCATTAACTGAGTTTTCAATGCATTTATGTGCATAATTCAAATTTGAACTACATGCACATGCTCCAGTGCATATAAATTGGTTGAAAAATCAAATATGTGTCCTTAGGTGCATGCTTAGGTCCCATGCAAGAAATGGGAATGAATTTCAAACACCAGGGCACCGTTGATTGCCGGCAAAACATTGAGATGCCTAGTTTTTAAATTCTAGTAAATCCAAAACTCGTCTGAAATTCGTGAAACTTGGCATGCTATCATGGAGAAGCATCAACATGCCGTGGTACAAATTTTGTCCCATTTGGGGCAGGTTTGGGCATATCCTTCTCACAAACCGGAGCTTCTCACAACAAGCACGATGGTTTTCGGTAGGGAACGTCCCACCTTTGGGGGACGAAACAATATCCATTGCCTCTTATTGCTTTCAATTTTTTTCTCGTGTCAACATAGAACAATAGGAGTGTTGTGTGCATTTTTGTGATTTTTCGGGGTTTGTTTGGACATTTTTATGCATTAACTGAGTTTTCAGTGCATTTATGTGCATAATTCAAATTTGAACTACATACACATGCTCTGATACGTCTCCGTCGTATCTACTTTCCCAAACACTTTTGCCCTTGTTTTGGACTCTAACTTGCATGATTTAATTGGAACTAACCCAGACTAACGCTGTTTTCAGCAGAATTGCCATGGTGTTATTTTTGTGCATAAATAAAAGTTCTCGGAATAAGCTGAAAATCAACGGAGATTATTTTTGGAATATATAAAAAATACTAGAAGAAGAATCCACATCAGGGGGCCCACACCCTATCCACGAGGGTGGGGGCGCGCCCCCTGCCTCGTGGGCGCCCTGACGCTCCACTGACCTAAACTCCAACTCCATATATTCGTGTTCGGGGAGAAAAAAATCAGAGAGAGGAAGATTCATCGAGTTTTACGATACAGAGCCACCACCAAGCCCTAAACTCTCTTGGGAGGGCTGGTATGGAGTCCGTTCGAGGCTCCGGAGAGGGGAATCTACCGCCATCATCATGATCAACCTTCCTCCATGACCAATTGCATGATTCTCACCGCCGTGCGTGAGTAATTCCATCATAGGCTTGCTGGATGGTGATGGGTTGGGTGAGATTTATCATGTAATCGAGTTAGTTTTGTTAGGGTTTGATCCCTAGTATCCACTATGTTCTGAGATTGATGTCGCTATGACTTTGCTATGCTTAATGCTTGTCACTAGGGCCCGAGTGCCATGATTTCATACCTGAACCTATTATGTTTTCATGAATATATGTGAGTTCTTGATCCTATCTTACAAGTATATAGTCACCTATCATGTGTTATGATCCGTAACCCCGAAGTGACAATAATCGGGACCATTACCGGTGATGACCGTAGTTTGAGGAGTTCATGTATTCACTATGTGTTAATGCTTTAGTCCGGTATTCTATTAAAAGGAGGCCTTAATATCCCTTAGTTTCCGATAGGACCCCGCTGCCACGGGAGGGTGGGCAAAAGATGTCATGCAAGTTCTTTTCCATAAGCATGTATGACCATATTCGGAATACATGCCTACATTATATTGATGAACTGGAGCTAGTTTTGTGTCACCCTAGGTTATAAGTGTTGCATGATCAATCGCATCCGACATTATTCTCCATCACCAATCCAATGCGTGCGAGCTTTTCATATATTGTTCTTCGCTTATTTAATTTTCCGTTGCTACTGTTACAATCACTATAAAACCCAAAAATATTACTTTTGCTACCGTTACCACTATTATCATATTACTTTGCTACTAAATACCTTGCTGCAGATATTAAGTTTCCAGGTGTGGTTGAATTGACAACTCGGCTGCTAATACTTGAGAATATTCTTTGGCTCCCCTTGTGTCGAATCAATAAATCTGGGTTGAATACTCTACCCTTGAAAACTGTTGCGATCCCCTATACTTGTGGGTTATCAAGACTATTTTCTGGCGCCGTTGCCTGGGAGCATAGCTCTATTATTTGAGTCACTTGGGATTTATATCTGCTGGTCACTACTAAGAACTTTAAAGATCAAAGAACCAAGATTTTGCCCTCAACTACGAGGGGAGGTAAGGAACTGCCATCTAGCTCTGCACTTGATTCACCTTCTGTTTTGAGTAAAATTGTGACACCTAGTCCTGATATTCATTCTGATATGTCGCATGTTATTGATGATGCCACCTCTTCTTTGCATGATACTTATGATGAAACCACTTCTATGCTTGATAATACTGTGCCACTAGGTGAATTTCTTGATGAACAACTTGCTAGGGCTAGAGAGAATGAAATTATTGAAACTGATAATATTGATGATGAAGATTCTCCTCCTAGATATGAATTGCCTATTGTTCCTGAGGGTTATGTTATGGATGAAGAAACTGCTAGAGACTTTCTTGCTTGCAATGATAGATCTGATCTTAAGAAATTATTAGCTAAGCTTAAGGAAAAGTCTTTGAATGCTAGAATGAAATATGATCCTACTTTTGCTACGTCACCTATATTTATTACTGATAGGGATTATGATTTCCCTGTCAATCCTGAGTTAATTACTTTGATTGAATCTGTTCCTTTTTATGGCTATGAATCTGAAACTGTTGTGGCACATCTTACTAAATTAAATGATATAGCCACCCGGTTTACTCATGATGAGAAAACTTGCTATTACTTTATCCTTAAGTTGTTTCCGTTCTCATTAAAGGGTGATGCTAAGACATGGTTTAATTCTCTTGATCCTGTGTGTGTAGTCCTCGGGATATGATTTATTACTTCTCTGCTAAATATTTCCCCACTCATAAGAAACAAGCTGCTTTAAGGGAAATATATAATTTTGTGCAAATTGAAGAAGAGAGTCTCCCACAAGCTTGGGGGAGGCTTCTCTGATTACTTAATGCTTTGCCTGATCATCCTCTTAAGAAAAATGAAATACTTGATATCTTTTATAATGGACTATCCGATGCTTCCAGAGACCACCTGTATAGTTGGGCTGGTTGTATTTTCAGGGAAAGAATTGTTGATCAAGCTGAATTGCTATTGAATAATATGTTGACTAATGAAAATAATTGGACACTTCCTGAACCAACTCCTAAGCCAACTCCGAAGAAAAGGGGTATTCTATTTCTCAGTCTCGAAGATATGCAAGAGGCAAAGAAATCTATGAAAGAAAAAGGTATTAAAGCTGAAGATGTTAAGAATTTACCACCTATTGAAGAAATACATGGTCTTGATAACCCGACACAGGTAGTAAAGGTAAATTCTCTCTATAGATTTGATAAATGTGAAATCCCATTTACTAAGTTTGCTAGCCAATGCTTGGATTAATTTGATGACTTTATGTATAAACAAGAAAACTTCAATGCTTATGTTGGTAGACAATTGAAACACAATGCTGATATGCTTGAACACTTGAGTGATTATATGTCTAGAGTTAAAGGTGAACTTAAACTTATTAGTAAACATGCTTCTATGGTTACCACTCAAGTAGAACAAGTACTTAAAGCTCAGAATGATTTGCTCAATGAATTAAATAATAAGAAAAATGATAATGATGTTAGAGTTATGACTAGAGGGGGTAAAATGACTCAGGAACCTTTGTATCCTGTATGCCACCCTAAGAGAATTGAGCAAGATTCTCACAGAACTAATGTTGATGCACCTAGTCCTTCTAAGAGGAAGAAAAAGAAAAATGATAGGACTTTGCATGCTTCTAGTGAACCTATTGTTGACACACTTGAGAATCCCAATGATATTTCTATTTCTGATGCTAAAACACAATCTGGTAATGAACTTTAACCTAGTGATAATGTCAATGATGATGTTCATATTGATGCTCAACCTAGCAATGATAATGATGTAGAGATTGAACCTGTTGTTGATCTTGATAACCCACAATCAAAGAATCAACGTTATGATAAGAGAGACTTTGTCGCTAGGAAGCACGGTAAAGAAAGAGAACCTTGGGTCCAGAAACCCATGCCCTTTCCTCCTAAACCATCCAAGAAAAAGGATGATGAGGATTTTTGAGCGCTTTGCTGAAATGATTAGACCTATCTTTTGCGTATGTGTTTGACTGATATGCTTAAAATGAACCCTTATGCTAAGTAGATGAAGGATATTGTTACAAATAAAAGAAAGATACTGGAAGCTAAAATTTCCACCATGCTTGCTAATTATACTTTTAAGGGTGGAATACCAAAGAAACTTGGAGATCCAGGAGTACCAACTATACCATGCTCCATTAAAAGAAACTATGTTAAAACTGCTTTATGTGATCTTGGAGCAGGTGTCAGTGTTATGCCTCTCTCTTTATATCATAGACTTGATTTGAATAAGTTGAAACCTACTGAAATATCTTTGCAAATGGCTGATAAATCAACTGCTATACCTGTCGGTATTTGTGAGGATGTGCATGTTGTGGTTGCAAATGTTACTATTTTAACGGACTTTGTTATTCTTGATATTCCCGAGGACGATAGTATGTCCATTATTCTTGGAAGACCCTTCTTGAATACTGCAGGGGCTGTTATTGATTGCACCAAAGGCAATGTCACTTTTCATGTTAATGGTAATGAGCATATGGTACACTTTCTGAGGAAACAACCTCAGGTCCACGGTATCAATTCTATTAGAAAAATTTCAACAATTACTATTGGAGGTTTTGAATTTCCTCTTCCTACTGTCAAGAAGAAATATGATATTCTTATTGTTGGGGATGTGCATATCCCCGTTGAGGTAACCTAGTGTTATTCAAAATTTCTCCGGTTTCATGTTATTCGAAATGAGTTTGTTAACAAGACCTGATCAACCTCGTTAGTGGATTCCTTTTGATGAGAATGAGATGGATGAAGTTAGAAAGCACAACCTTCTGTACCCTCTTTTTACTTTCTGTTATTTAGTTTAAATAAAGCAAAAATAGTATTTTCTGTCTGTTTTTTGAATTATCCTTGCAATAAAAAATACCCCAAAAATAAAAGTTCTCCAAATGCCTTGAAAATTAAATATGATTTTTTCTAGAATATTTGAGAATATCTGGCACTGAGAACACAGCAGGGGGAGCAGCCAGGTGCCCACGAGGGTGGAGGGCGCGCCCACCCCCCTGGGCGCGCCCCCTGCCTCGTGGACCCCATGTGGGTTCCCTCCACTTATTCTAGCCACCACACACTCCTTCTTCCTCCCAAAAAAATTCACTAGCCAGCTCAAACCCGAGTTCTTGCTCATCTTGCTGCCATTTTCGATCTCCTTGCTCAAAGCTCCTCTCACAAAACTGCTTTGGGAGATTGTTCTTTGGTATGTAACTCCTTCAATGGTCCAATTAGTTTTTATTCTAGTGTTTTATTCATTGCAATTTTTTGCTGCTTAGGTGACCTTGTTCTTGAGCTTGCATGTCAAATTTATGTAGTCAAAAGTGGTTTAGTGCATGATATAGCCTCTAGGCACTTGTAGGAGTGGTTACTATCAATTTTGTTGAGTTCGGTTCACTTTTATTTTAAGTTACTAAAAATTTCAGAAAATTTCAAAAAAAGATGAAGAGATTTTTGAGGGGCTCATCGAGCCGAAGCTCGAAGGATAAGCAAAGTGAAGAGAACAAGAAGCCCAAGTATAATCTCCCTCGTACTGCGGAGGTTCGGCCATGTGAATGGCCTTGTGATGAGTTCTTGAAAGAGGCCGGGATTCATGAAGATTTTTATCATTTTGCTGAGAATGCAGGCCTCACCGCCTTCCTCCACGACCAACGTGAACAGTATCTCTTACTCACCAATATCTTTGTGCAAAATTTTCAATTCCATGCTAGGAGATCACCACCTTCGGTGGAATTTTATTTATATGATGTGCATAAGGAGATGTCACTTGATGATTTTTGCCGGGTTTGTTTGATACCCTTTGAGGGTAGCATAGAGGAACCACATCGTAATGATGTGGAGGGATTTTATTGATATGATTGTTGTAGGGGAAACGAGGAAAGTTTCCCATGCGAGAATCACTAGCATACATTTTCCTGTTCTACGTTACTTCGCAATATTTGCTAGTAGATGCTTAATTGGTCGCGTGAACTGTGGGAACCTTAGTGCTCCTGATATTGCTATTTTGCGCCATGCCTTGTTACATGATACTACTTTCAGCTTAGGCGCTATTGTTGCTAAACGGTTAAATCTGAACCGTACAAAGGGCCCCGACCTCGGAGGCATCTTTGCCTCGCGCCTTGCTGCACACTTTAACATACCTATCAGGCATTACGAGAAAGAGGAAAAGTTGCTGCCTCCTATTTCTTTAAGTTATAAGAGTATGGTAGCACATGAGTTTATTGTTAAGGATAAAAATAAGATACTCAAATATAAATTGATATTTAACAAAAACTATTGTGAGTTCATTACCTTGCCTACGCCCTCTTTGTTTAACATATTTTCAGGCAAATACCTTATCCCGCCGGAGGACATTCATGCCCACCGGAGCCAGATGTCAGCTGCAGAGCCAGAACCACCATCTGACCCTCACCGTCAGTCCGTTTACTAGTGGAATCCGGAGGAGATCGCCAGCCAGTGGCAATCTGAGGATCCTTCTCAGTACGACCCCAACTACAGTTTTGATCCATGGGCATAGACCAACTTAGGCCAAAAGCCTAAGCTTGGGGGAGTATGTATTTCCCACCAACATTACATTCATGTTCACACACTCATGCCAGTTGTCGGTGCTCATACTTTTTCATTGTATCATACATGCTAGTTTATTTTCCTTTTAAGCTTTCTTCTTGTGTGTTTGAAAAACCTTAAGAAAAAACCAAAAAAAATTAGTTGTAGCTTTTAGCTATTTTAATTTTCATGCATGTAGTAGTAGTAACTAAAAACAAAAACCAAAAAGATTTCTCGTTCTTCTTTTCCTTGTTGGGAGCTTTCCCGTGTAAATAGTTTTTTTTATTTCTTTTCTTCAGGGGTCGAGAGGAGAAGACCATAATGAAAATGTTGAGTGGCTCTTATATGCATTATTATTGATCTAACAAAGAACCTATATTACCTTGTCTTCTCTCTTGAATTGAATGCTTGTAGATTCCAGCTTAGTCCAATGCACGTGCACTATTATTATTATCCATACTATTCGGTCATGCAAGTGAAAGGCAATAATGACGATATATGATGAACTGATCGAGATGAGAAAAGCTGGTATGAACTCGACCTCTCTTGTTTTTGTGAATATGATTAGTTCATCGTTCCTGATTCAGCCTATTATGAAAGAAACATGTTTACAATTACAATTAGAGATTGTAGTTTATTATGCCATGCTTAATCAGCTAGGAGTTTATAATGGTTTACCTTGTGTGACAACAGGCTATTAAAATGGTTGTGATGTGGTATGATGGGGTGGTATCCTCCTTTGAATGATTCGAGTGGCTTGACTTGGCACATGTTCACGCATGTAGTTGAAACAAAATCAAGATAGCCTCTATGATATTTATGTTCATGGTGAATTATATCCTACTCGTGCTTGCATTCGGTGTTGATTAATTTTAATGCATGTTCATGACTGTTGTCGCTCTCTAGATGGTCGCTTCCCAGTCTCTTTCCAGCCTTCACTTGTACTAAGCGGGAATATTGCTTGTGCATCCAATTCCATAAACCCCAAAGTTATTCCATATGAGTCCACCATACCTACCTATATACGGTATCTACCTGCCGTTCCAAGTAAATTTGTATGTGCCAAACTCTAAACCTTCAAATAAACATTATGTTTTGTATGCTCGAATAGCTCATGTATCAACTAGGGCTGTCTGTATCCTCCATGCTAGGCGGCTTATTCTCAAGAGGAGTGGACTCCGCTCCTCACTCACGAGAAAATGGCTGGTCACCGGGATGCCCAGTCCCATGCTCAAATCAAATCAAAATAATTGCAAAAAAAAACTCTCCCAGGATTGTTGTTAGTTGGAGGCACCCGTTGTTTCGGGCAAGCCATGGATTGATGCTTGTTGGTGGTGGGGGAGCATAAACTTTGCCATTCTGCCTGGGAACCGTCTATAATGTGTGTAGCATGGAGGATATCGAGATCTCTCGGTTGTTATGTTGACAATGAAAGTGTACCGCTCAAAATACTATTCATATCTATTTCAAAACCGAGCTCTGGCACCTCTACAAATCCATGATTCCCTCTGTGAAGGGCCTATCTATTTACTTTCATGTTGAGTCATCATCCTGTTAGTAAAAAGCACCAGTTGGAGAGCACCGCTGTCATTTGCATCCATTACTATTAGTTTACATTCAGTATGACTTGACTGGATCTCTTTTACCATGAATTACAATGTCTAGTCAGTCCTCGATCTTTAAAGGTGCTCAGCATTTATGTTTTGCGGTCTTGGAAAGGGCTAGCGAGATACCATCTTGTTATATCGTATTATGATTGTTTTGAGAAAGTGTTGTCATCCAAGATTTATTATTATTGCTCGCTAGCTGATTATGCCATCGATATGAGTAAACATGAGACCTAAGTGTTATTGTGAATATGGTTAGTTCATAATCTTTGCTGAAAACTTGAATGCTGGCTTTACATATTTACATCAACAAGAGCAAACAGAGTTTGTAAAAGTTTTTCTTTATTACTTTCAGTTTGTCAACTGAATTGCTTGAGGACAAGGAAAGCTTTAAGCTTGGGGGAGTTGATACGTCTCCGTCATATCTACTTTTCCAAACACTTTGGCCCTTATTTTGGACTCTAACTTGCATGATTTGAATGGAACTAACCCGGACTGACGCTGTTTTCAGCAGAATTTCCATGGTGTTATTTTTGCAGAATAAAAGTTCTCGGAATGACCAGAAAATCAATGGAGATTATTTTTGGAATATATTAAAAAATACTCGAAGAAGAATCCATGTCAGGGGGCCCACACCCTGTCCACGAGGGTGGGGGCGTGCCCCCCTGCCTCGTGGGCCCCCTGACGCTCCACCGACCTCAACTCCAACTCCATATATTCGTGTTCGTGGAGAAAAAATGAGAGAGAGAAGGATTCATCGTGTTTTATGATACGGAGTCGCCGCCAAGCCCTAAACTCTCTCGAGAGGGCTGATCTGGAGTCCATTCAGGGCTCCGGAGAGGGGAATCCGTCACCATCGTCATCATCGACCTTCATCACAAATTTCATGATGCCCACCGTTGTGCGTGAGTAATTCCATCGTAGGCTTGCTGGATGGTGATGGGTTGGATGAGATTTATCATGTAATCGAGTTACTTTTGTTAGGTTTTGATCCCTAGTATCCACTATGTTCTGAGATTGATGTTGCTATGACTTTACTATGCTTAATGCTTGTCTCTAGGGCCCGAGTGCCATGATTTCAGATCTGAACCTATTATATTTTCATGAATATATGTGAGTTCTTGATCTTATCTTGCAAGTCTATAGTCACCTATTATGTGTTATGATCCATTAACCCCGAAGTGACAATAATCGGGACCATTACCGGTGATGACTGTAGTTTGAGGAGTTCATGTATTCACTATGTGTTAATGCTTTGGTCTGGTATTCTATTAAAAGGAGGCCTTAATATCACTTAGTTTCCAATAGGACCACGCTGCCATGGGAGGGTAGAACAAAATATGTCATGCAAGTTCTTTTCCATAAGCACGTACGACTATATTCGGAATACATGCCTACATTACATTGATGAACTGGAGCTAGTTCTGTGTCACCCTAGGTTATAACTGTTGCATGATCAATCACATCCGACATAATTCTCCATCACTGATCCAATGCCTACGAGCTTTTCATATATTGTTCTTCGCTTATTTACTTTTTTGTTGCTACTGTTACAAACACTATAAAACCCAAAAATGTTACTTTTGCTACCATTACCACTATTATCATATTACTTTGCTACTAAGTACCTTGTTGCATATATTAAGTTTCTAGGTGTGGTTGAATTGACAACTCATCTCCTAATACTTGAGAATATCTGTTGCCTCCCCTTGTGTCGAATCAATAAATATGGGTTGAATACTCTACCCTCGAAATCTGTTGTGATCCCCTATACTTGTGGGTTATCATGCTCCAGTGTGTATAAATTGGTTGAAAAATCAAATATGTGTCCATGGGTGCATGCTTAGGTCCCATGCAAGAAATGGGAATGAATTTCAAACATTAGGGCACCGTTGATTGCCAGCAAAACATTGAGATGTCTGGTTTTTAAAATTCTAGTAAATCCAAAACTCATTTGTAATTCATGAAACTTGGCATGCTATCATGGAGCGCCATCAACATGCCATGGTACAAATTTTGTCCCATTTGAGGCAGGTTTGGGTATATGCTTCTCACAAACCGGAGCTTCTCACAACTAGCATGATGGTTTTTGGTAGGGAACGTCCCACCTTTGGGGACGAAACAATATCCATTGCCTCATATTGATTTCAATTTTTTTCTCGTGTCAACATAGAACAATAGGAGTGTTGTGTGAAGTTTTGTGATTTTTCGAGGTTCGTTTGGACATTTTTATGCATTAATTGAGTTTTCAATGCATTTAAGTGCATAATTCAAATTTGAACTACATGCACATGCTCCAGTGCATATAAATTGGTTGAAAAATCAAATAGGTGTCCTTGGGTGCATGCTTAGGTCCCATGCAATAAAAGGGAATGAATTTCAAACACTAGGGCACCATTGATTGCCGGCAAAACATTGAGATGCCTGGTTTTTAAATTCTAGTAAATCCAAAACTCGTCTGAAATTCATGAAACTTGGCATGCTACCATGGAGCGGCATCAACATGCCGTGGTACAAATTTTGTCCCGTTTGGGGCAGGTTTGGGTATATGCTTCTCACAAACCGGAGCTTCTCACAACAAGCATGATGATTTTCGGTAGGGAACGTCTCACCTTTGGGGACGAAACGATATCCATTGCCTCTTATTGCTTTCAATTTTTTTTCTCGTGTCAACATAGAACAACAGGAGTGTTGTGTGAATTTTTGTGATTTTTCGGGGTTCGTTTGGACATTTTTATGCATTAACTGAGTTTTTAATGCATTTATGTGCATAATTCAAATTTGATCTACATGCACATGCTCTAGTGCATATAAATTGGTTGAAAAATCAAATATGTGTCCTTGGGTGTGCATGCTTAGGTCCCATTCAAGAAATGGGAATGTATTTCAAACACTAGGGCACCGTTGATTGCCGGCAAAACATTGAGATGCCTCGTTTTTAAATTCTACTAAATCCAAAATTCTGTTAACCATTCACGTAACGCCATGTGCCTTGGTTTTAATGGCTGTAGGAGGTGCCGTGCGGACAGCTGCTTGACCTTGACTGAACGGGAGGCATGCGAGCGCCGAACAGTGCGCAGGCTGACTGAGAGGTGTGCAAGCTGTCCTCGAGTGCGTAGGCTCACTGGGAAGCATGCGAGCTGTACGCTGCGCAGGCTCACTGGGAAGCGAGCCCTTTGACTTCCATGGCCGCCCGCCTTGCTCGCATCCTCTCCATTAATGGCACCCAAGCCGCAGTTTAATTTTCTTTTTAAATATAAAACACTCATCGCAAACGTTTTAGTTAGAACACCCATATGCAAACCGACAGCTTCCCCAGGAAGTCAAGAGAAAATGTATCGAGCAGGATTTCTGCAGCTCTTGATCGCAAACGTTTTAGATAGAACACCTGTATGCAAAGTGAGAGCAGCGCGGGATTTGTGCATTCCTTCAACACAAACAGTTGTTTTGGATGACCCGTGTGCAACCACGTACAAACAATTTGGTAAGAATTGTTAATCCTTCTAACACTGTGATTTGTCAAAATATGAAGCTAAAAATCACTAGCAGTATCTAATTTTTGCAACTAAAATTCAGTAATTAAGCATAGATTTCGTTCATAGATTAAGCATTCGTTCTTAATTTATACAAACAGTTCAACTCAACTATTGAACCGACCAAACTTTTCCCCAATTGTTGCCAACCACGTATTGAAATAGCTAGTTCAACTATATATACTAGCTAATTTTAAGTACGTTGTACAGTTCCACAACATCTATAGTCAGATGAGCTGAACAAAATAGCCACTAAATACTACTACTACTGCAGAGGGGCTTTGTACTACTTCCGGATGCCTCTCCTCTACCGAGCGCTCTCAATAAGAGGCAGAGGAGGAGGAGCCTACCGATGAGCTGGGCAACCGCAATGCAGTGCCTGCCGCTAATGCAGCTTCAGCGACGCTCACCTCGAACGCCCTCTGCCGCTCCAGACGACCCCTCTCGAAGCGGTGGTTCTCCTCGTATATCTCCTGATTCCTCGCCTCTGAGGCGGCGTGTGCCGCGGCCACTACGGCGGTAAGTCTCTATGCGTGCTCGACGAGGCAATCCTCCTCCTCCCGCAGGAACTCGGTGTAGCGCGCAAGGTCGCTGTCGCACGTGCAGGCATCCACCTCCGCCTCCCGCCTTCTGGAGGCGGTGGTAGAGCGAGTGATGACCCCGGCGGTCGATGGTGGGCTGACGGCCAGGGCGGACGATGATGACCCACAAGTATAGGGGATCGATTGTAGTCCTTTCGATAAATAAGAGTGTCGAACCCAACTGTAACGCCCTGGATACAACTTTCCATATTTGTAACTCCGACTCTTGCCTTTTACGGAGATGCGATGAGATATTTGTTTCGTGGTTGGGTTTTGTCTTCGTTTTGCATTTTGTTCATGTCATGCATTTCATATCATGTCATCATGTGCATCTCATTTGCATACGTGTTCGTCTCATGCATCCGAGCATTTTCCCCGTTGTCCGTTTTGCAATCCGACACCCCCTCTTGCCTTTTTTGTGAGCGTGTGTTAAATGTTCTTGGAATGGACCGAGATTTGCCATGTGGCCTTGGTATACCACCGATAGACCGCCTGTCAAATTTCGTGTCATTTGGAGTCTGTTTGATACTCCAACGGTTAACCGGGGAACCGTAAAGGCCTCATGTGTGTTGCAGCCCAACACCCCTCCAAAGTGGCCCAATAACCCTTCCAAACCTATCCCATGTCCTCCGTCGTCGGATCACGATTGCATGGCCAAAAACTACACCTCATTTGGACGAAAGCCCCCAAATGTATGTGCAACCCTCTCCAAATCCGGGTCGAAACCCTAGCTTTTTCCCCTCTCCGCTGCCGGACGAAAGCCCCACCGGCCGGACGTGTCCACCACCTCCACCACCGCCACGTGTCGCCCGCTGGTTCGCCAAGCCGCGCGCCCACTTGACCGCGCCGGCCCGCCGGGGCCCAGGCGGGGCCCTCC
>NC_057812.1:444471113-444478410 GCF_018294505.1 Triticum aestivum | reverse complement strand
CCCCCCCTCGCACTACTCCGGCGATCTCCAGCACTATTCCGGCGAGCCTCCCCGACGAACCTCGAAGGACGTGCAAACCCTAGATCTCAGATCGGGAGGTCCAAATATTCTCCAAGTCCCTTTTCTGCAATATTTTCAGGCCCCGTTCGTCATGCCATAACTTGTTGCATACTGCTCCATTTTGTGCGGGCTATATATCAAAATGTTCATCAGGATGTGCTCTTCTTTTTGTTCCATTGTGCCATGATTGTTTGAGTCCATCTTGATGCCAAAATTGTTGATGCAAGAGTGCTATAAATTGTTAGGTGATGTTTCTTATCAGATTATGAGCATTTGTCATTTTTGTCATATTTGTTGTGTGCATCATATGGGCATGAGCTCTACATGTGTTTTGATATATGCCATGCCATCTTTACAGGGGTGTATGCCATGTAATTTTGTGATCTTTGTGGTGACTAGCACAAGCATGCAAAGTAGCCTTCATGATATTGCTGATTTCGGGGACTTCGAATTTTAGCAAGTCTTTGCTCTGCTGTTATTTTTATACCATGTATTCATGTTGCGACAGTGAGATCCATGCTTCTTTTGAGTATGTTCAGTAAGGATGATCTAGACATATGGTCATGCTCTATCCATCCATGCCCCTGTTTGCATTTATGGAGTGCCCTAGCATATCTTAATCTTGCTCTACGTTTGCTATAAAATGTTCCTGGCAAATTGTTTACATGTTAATCAATTTTGCCAAGGTTGTTGTAGTTGATCCATGCATGCTATGAGCTTGTTCTTGCTTTAGTTAGCTTCATGATCATGTCTTCTTGCTGGTAGTATGCTTATATTGTCATGCAATGCTTTGTGTTGAGTGAATCGAGCTCGCAAACATGCCTTCATAACTCTGTTTTTACCATGCTCAGTTTTCTGCTGTCTGAATCTGTTAACGAAACTTGCTATGTTTACATGGGTCCCATCATATCTTCTGATCCTTTTTGGCTCATGGTCAGTAAGGGACTTTTGTTCTATGCTTTGGGTAGATTCATGCCATACCTTTGTTTCCTACGTTCAGTTCCTGTAGCATGTTGTTATCTTGCTCTAAACATTGCTTCCTGATGTTAATTCCTGGCATGTTAGTATTTTCACTAAGTGTGTGATGCTGATATCATTTGCACTTTTGCCATGCTTGTTTGAACCTGCTCTTGTGTGATTTAGCCGTAGCTCAGTGTTCATCTTTTGTCAATCATTTTGAGTAGATCACTGCAATGTTCTTTGTTGCTATGTTGGAGTACAGTAGCTTAGTTTCTTGTTGCATTCTAGATGGCATCGTGTTGTTAATCGCAGAATTGTGCCATTATTGTTTTGCTTGCCATTTGCAAACCGTGCATCCGATTCCGGTGATCTTTATATCGATTTCGACCGAAATCAACTCATCTTTCCAGAGGCACACTTGGTTTGCCAAGTTGAGTCCTGGTTCAAATTTTCCCTTCTGAAGCATGCATATGCATTGCATATCACATCCCGCAGGTCATGCCATGTTTTGCATCATGTTGCTTGCGCATTGCACCGTGATTGATTGTTGGTACTTTGCTTGTGTTCTTGCTCTGGGTAGAGCCAGGAGACGAGTACGTGATCGAGGAACCCATTGAGTACGCTTACGAGGATCAAGCTTTCGTTAACTCGGAGAACTTTGCAGGCAAGATGACCATACCCTCGAAATCACTTCTATCTTTGCTTGCTAGATGTTCGCTCTATTGCTATGCGCGATACCTACCACTTGCTATATCATGCCTCCCATATTGCCATGTCAAGCCTCTAACCCACCTTTCCTTTCAAACTGTTGTTTGGCTATGTTACGACTTTGCTCGGCCCCTCTTATAGCGTTGATAGTTGCAGGTGAAGATGGAGTTTGTTCCATGTTGGAACATGATTATTGTTGGGATATCGTTATCATATCTTGTTTACTTTAGTGCACCTATATACTTGGTAAAGGGTGGAAGGCTCAGCCTTATGCCTGGTGTTTTGTTCCACTCTTGCCGCCCTAGTTTCCGTCATACCGGTGTTATGTTCCTTGATTTTACGTTCCTTACGCAGTTGGGTGTTATGGGAACCCCTTGACAGTTCGCTTTGAATAAAACTCCTCCAGCAAGGCCCAACCTTGGTTTTACCATTTGCCACCTAAGCCTTTTTCCCTTGGGTTCTGCAGACTCAAGGGTCATCTTTATTTTAAACCCCTGGGCCAATGCTCCTCCGAGTGTTGGTCCAAACTGGGCGATGTCCGGCGCCCCCTGGGCAACCAGGGTTTATGCCAACCCGACATCTTGCCCATCCGGTGTGCCCTGAAAACGAGATACGTGCGACTCCTATCGGGATATGTCGGCACATCAGGTGGCTTTGATGGTCTTGTTTTACCATTGTCGAAATGTCTTATAACCGGGATTCCGAGTCTGTTTGGGTCTTCTTGGGAGAAGGAATATCCTTCGTTGATCGTGAGAGCTTGTGATGGGCTAAGTTGGGACACCCCTGCAGGTTTTGAACTTTCGAAAGCCGTGCCCGCGGTTATGGGTAGATGTGAATTTGTTAATATCCGGTTGTAGATAATTTGACACTTAACTTATTTAAAATGAATCAACTGCGTGTGTAGCCGTGATGGTCTCTTTTCGGCAGAGTCCGGGAAGAGAACACTGTCTCGTGTTATGCTTGAACGTAAGTGGTTTTAGGATCACTTCTAGTTCAGGACCGTTGCATTGCTTCTCTTCTCGCTCTTATTTGCGTAAGTTAGCCACCATATATGTTAGTGCCTGCTGCAGCTCCACCTCACTACCCTTTCCTACCCATAAGCTTAAATAGTCTTGATCTCGCGGGTGTGAGATTGTTGAGTCCCCGTGACTCACAGATACTTCCAGACAGTTGTAGGTGCCGATGATACCAATGCAGGTGACGCAACCCATTTCAAGTGGGACCTCGATGAAGATCGTGTTCGTTGTGTTGTTTCGTTTCCTGTTGATCAGTAGTGGAGCCCAGTTGGGTCGACCGGAGATCTAGCAATTGGGGTTGTCTTCTTTTATTTTGGTTCTATAGTCGGACCTTGATTGTATTCTGGATGATGTATGATATTTATGTATTGTTTGAAGTGGCTATTGTAAGCCAACTCTTTATCCCTTTCTTATTCAGTACATGGGATGTGTAAAGATTACCCCTCTTGCGACATGCCTACCATGTGGTTATGCCTCTAAGTCGTGCTCCGACACATGGGAGATATAGCCGCATTGTGGGTGTTACAAGTTGGTAATCAGATCCTTCCCCGACTTAGGAGCCCCTGCTTGATCGAATCGCTGACGTTGTTGAGTCTAGAAAAATGTTTTGAGTCTTATAGGATTATATATATCGGAGAGTAGGATTCTTTTTACTCCTCAGTCCCTACGTCGCTCTGGTGAGGCCTCCTGACGTAGAGTTTTGACTCTTCTCTTCTCAAGTTTCACGAAAAAAATTAGGATCACGCGGGTATCTTGGAATCGTTCTGATGGTTTTGTGACGAGAACATTATTCTTGGTGCCTCCTGACATTTAGGGGTTGTGGCAGTGTCCCGGGGAGTTGAGCTCCGAGGTGTTGTCGTCACAATTTTATCATTGCAGTTCTGGAATACATGAGTTCGCCGACAATGAAAATCTCTTTTATGCAGTTGTTGGTGAGATAACCTCGACGCCACCCAGTACTGGGGCGGGAGTTCGGGAGTATTTCCATAACTCGTATAATGGATACATTTTGAAGGTTGAGGTAAATGATTTCCGAAGGTTTCTTGGTTATGTGTTGAAGGATGGATACAGCTGGATGTAGGATTTGTTAGTTTTGGGTGAGATTTAATGCTTCCCATGTATCCCCAACACATGATTGCATAACCGGAAAGTTTCGGGAGTTTATAAGTGGGAATTCAAGTATCACGTAGGATATCTTTCGAACAGACACATGATATGAGATGGGATCTATCATATGTTTGTTTCCGGATTATTTCCTAAGTCAATCCTTTGTTTTTGTTTTGGTTTGTGGTATTCGAGTTGCTTTGAAGTCAAGTGTGGATTCCATACCTTTCCTAAGTGGTGTTCTCATATTTCTATGTGAATACTAATCCTTCGTGATAATCGAGATTGTCATGCCAATCCTTTTCAACCGGCGTGTTTCTCTTCAAGTGGATCCGATCATTTCAACATCCGCAAGATCACCTCTCAGTTTTCCCAACGTTGTTCGTTTCATCTGTCTTCAAGTTGCCTTTGTTTTCCCGCCCACCCACCCCATTTTTCTTCGAGGACTAATATTTCTTAATCAATTATCCATCTTATTGATGTGAAGTCTCTCCATTCTTCCCGTCAGTGTTCTTACCCGGTGGTTCTCATGAAGATGTTCTACTAGTTCATCATTCTTCGTTCTCTTTCTTCTCCGGTGGTTCCAACTCAAGCCTTTTAGTGTTGATCATATTCCTTTCCTCGTTTCAAACGTTTTCTCATGCCGGTGCACCTCATAATCATTCACTTCTCGCTATTCAATTGTTCTGGAGTGCTGAAGATATCTCGAAGATTCGTGTTTCCACTCTGTATTCATTCAAGCTCTTTCGAGGTTGTTATCTCATTCAAGCCATTTAATTCAACGGGTGCAATCTCTCTTTTCAAGTAATCGTTCAACGGTGTATCTTTTGAGTGGGCCTTAACCCACAGCTCTTTCCCAGGACCTTACCTGACTCTTCTAACTTTTCTTGAAGCTATCCCCAAAATCTTTTTAAAAGATTGACGTAAGAATGAGTTATCATCAGTCAAATGCCTTTCTCCAAGATCTTTCAATCTTTTCATCGTTGGTTCAACCTTTCTATTCTTCATCACGAAGTATCTCAACAATTCTTGGTGGTGTTTCTCATCGTAATTCTCTACATTTGAAGACCGAAGAAGAGTTTTTCCTCCAAATCTTATCCTTTCTCTCAAAGATTCGTGATTTTAGCTTGTTGCCATCCTCTCATAATTGTTTTCGATTGTGAGAATCCTTTTCACCCATCCGGAGCAGGTCAGGAGTCTTTTCAGTCTGATTCTCCAGAGGCCATCATTTCGGGTTTATTCATTCTTAGCTTTCAGCTCTCGTTCTCCAATCTTACCGGTGCATCGCTCAAGTATCCTCTAATCAGCCCGTGATCTATTCGTTCTCTTGTATCAAATTCCCTCAAGTATCTTCATTCTTTTTATAATTCTTCCCAGTGTCTTCCTTATATTTTTTTGTTCATTTTCAATTCTTACGGTGGTTCATTCAAGAGTTCTATTCCTTGGTTAACATATAAATTCATTCATTCATTCCAAATCCCACCGGTGGATCGTTGAAGACTTTTATCAAGTTTGCGCTATATCTATCTTAATCCTTTCCACGAGAATAAGTAGTATGCCAAATCCGTTGATTGTCATCAATTTAAATTGGTGAAGGATAAGCATAATGTAATTCTTATTCTTCTTTCATCGAGTAAATTCAATTCCTGCTTTCCGGAGTGGTTCGTCATATCACATTCTTGGTTCGAGATGCTTTATCTTTTCTTTTCCAAGAGTTCCAAGCTCTCGCAATTATATCACCACGGAGATTCATCTAAATCATTGCAAGGATTCACCTTGTGTTTTGAACTTCTCTTTCCTTTTGTTTGATCATTCTTTTATTACCGGAGTTCTTCATGGAGGCTCTACATGATGGTTCATCAAGGATTTAATTCCTTCTCGAGGTGTTTATTGAGATTCTTTTCAGAGAAGCTCAAGTTTTCTTCATCTTGCAATCCGGAGTGCAATTGTTCTCCCTTATCTTTTGAGGTGGTAATATATCATTCTTCATTCACAAGAATGAGATATTTAAACCCATCACTTTCTTCCTTAGAGTTATCTTGGTATAGTTTTCACCTAAAGCCTTCCATTGGGAATGTTGCTCCTTATGGTGATTACCTATGATCCAAGTTTTCTTATCACCTCGATGGAAGAAGCTTTTATCTTTTCTAGCTCCCAATCAAAAAAAATTCGGTGAGTGGCAGGTTATCACCTCATAATTTTGAGATGTCTTCTATAAGCCCACATCAAGCTTATCCTTTCGTTGTTGATAATCCAACAACTCCGTTCTAGCATTTTTTGTAAGCGTGCTCTCTCAAGATCTTGTTTCCCTCCGTTCTTTTCATTCCATTCTTTCTTTCTTCCGGAGGCATTGTGATGTTGCTCTTTTCTCTCATCATCTCGAATGGTGAGGATCGTGTTCTTTTCATGCTTATCCATTTAACCGGAGTGTTGTGCCCTCTACTCAAGTTCTTTTCATCTTATCAAGTCTTGCATCTCTTTTCAACCGGAGTGCTGTCTGAATTTGTTCTTCCTCGTTCCTCTTTACTAACGGAGTGTTTTCAACTTCGTTCATCTCCATTGTATTCTTTTCTCGAAATGGTTTAACCTCTCAAGGTTCGTGGTTTCACTCATTTGTCGAAGAAGCAACTTAGTTTTACCTCTCCTCTTCCTCTTCCTTTTCCCTCCGGTGCCATCCTAGATCTCGGGACGAGATCCTCTCGTAGTGGTGGAGTGTTGTAACGCCCCGGATACCATATTTGTAAATCTGACTCTTTCCTTTTCCGAAGATGCGATGCGATATTTCTTTCGTGGTTGGGTTTTGTCTTTGCTTTGCATTTTGTTCATGTCATGCATTTCATATCATGTCATCATGTGCATCTCATTTCCATACATGCTCGTCTCATGCATCCGAGCATTTTCCTCGTTGTCCGTTTTGCAATCCGACACCCCCTCTTGCCTTTTTTGTGAGCGGGTGTTAAACGTTCTCGTAATGGACCGAGATTTGCCAAGTGGCCTTGGTATACCACCGGTAGACCGCCTGTCAAATTCCGTGTCATTTGGAGTTCGTTTGATACTCCAACGGTTAACCGGAGAACCGTAAAGGCCTCGTGTGTGTTGCAGCCCAACACCCCTCCAAAGTGGCCCAATAACCCTTCCAAACCAATCCCATGTCCTCCGCCGTCGGATCACGATTGCGTGGCCGAAAACTACACCTCATTTGGACACTCCCACCTCCTTCAATGTATAAATATGTGCAACCCTCTCCAAATCTGGGTCGAAACGCTAGCTTTTTTCCCTCTCCGCCGCCAGACGAAAGCCCCACCAGCCGGACGTGTCCGCCACCTCCACCGCCGGCATGTGTCGCCCATTGGTTCGCCGAGCCGCACGCCCACTTCGCCGCGCCTGCCCGCGCGCCGGCCCGCCAGGGCCCAGGCGGGGCCCTCCCGGCCCGTGCGGGCACCGGCCGC
>NC_057812.1:444463915-444470754 GCF_018294505.1 Triticum aestivum | reverse complement strand
GAAGGACATGCAAACCCTAGATCTCAGATCCGGATGTCCAAATATTCTCCAAGTCCCTTTTCTTCAATATTTTCAGGCCCTGTTCATCATGCCGTAACTTGTTGCATACTGCTCCATTTTGTGCGTGCTATATATCAAAATGTTCATCAGGATGTGCTTTTCATTTTGTTCCATTGTGCCATGCTTGTTTGAGTCCATATTGATGCCCAAATCGTTTATGCAAGAGTGCTATAAATTGTAAGGTGCTTTTTCTTATCAGATTATGAGCATTTGTCATTTTTGTCATATTTGTTGTGTGCATCATATGGGCATGAGCTCTACATGTGTTTTGATCTATGCCATGCCATCTTTACAGGGGTGTATGCCATGTATTTTTGTGATATTTGTGGTGACGAGCAAAAGCATGCAAAGTAGCCTTCGTGATATTGCTAATTTCAGGGACTTAGAATTTTACAGTCTTTGCTATGCTGTTATTTTTATGCCATGTATTCATGTTGCTACAATGAGATCCATGCTTCTTTTGAGTATGTTCAGTAAGGATGATTTGGACATATGGTCATGCTCTATCCATCCGTGCCCCTATTGCATTTATGGAGTGCACTAGCATGTCTTAATATTGCTCTACTTTTGCTATAAAATGTTCTTGGCAGATTGTTTACATGTTAATCAATTTTGCCAAGGTTGTTGTACTTGATCCATGCATGCTATGAGCTTGTTCTTGCTTTGGTTAGCTTCATGATCATGTCTTCTTGCTGGTAGTATACTTATATTGTCATGCAATGCTTTGTGTTGAGTGAATCGAGCTTGCAAACATGCCTTCATAACTTTGTTTTTGCCATGCTCAGTTTTCTGCAAAGTCTAAATCTATTAACGAAACTTGCTATGTTTACATGGGAGCCATCATATCTTCTGATCCTTTTTGGCTCATGGCCAGTAAGGGACTTTTCTTCTATGCTTTGAGTAGATTCATGCCATGCCTTTATTTTCTACATTCAGTTCCTGTAGCATGTTGTTATCTTGCTCTAAACATTGCTTCCTGGTGTTAATTCCTAGCATGTTAGTATTTTTCACTAAGTCTATGATGTTGATATCTTTTGCACTTTATCCATGCTTGTTTGAACCTGCTCTTGTGTGATTTAGCCATAGCTCAGTGTTTATCTTTTGTCAAGCATTTTGAGTAGATCACTGCTGTGTGCTTTGTTGCTATGTTGGAGTGTAGTAGCTTAGTTTCTTTATGCATTCTAAATGGCATCATGCTGTTAATTGTAGAATTGTGCCATTATTGTTTTGCTTGCCATTTGCAAACCGTGCATCCGATTCCGGTGATCTTTATATCGATTTCGACCGAAATCAACTCATCTTTCCGGCGGCACACTTGGTTTGCCAAGTTGAGGCATGGTTCAATTTTTCCCTTCCGAAGCATGCATATGCATTGCATATCACATCCCGCAGGTCATGCCATGTTCTGCGTCATGTTGCTTGCGCATCGCACCGTGATTGATTGTTGGTCCTTTCCGTGTGTTCTTGATTTGGGTAGAGCCGGGAGATGAGTACGTGATCGAGGAACCCGTTGAGTATGCTTACGAGGATCAAGCTTTCGTCAACTTGGAGAACTTTGTAGGCAAGATGATCATACCCTCGAAATCACTTCTATCTTTGCTTGCTAGATGTTCGCTCTATTGCTATGCCGCGATACCTACCACTTGCAATATCATTCCTCCCATATTTCCATGTCAAGCCTCTAACCCACCTTTCCTAGCAAATCGTTGTTTGGCTATGTTCCCGCTTTGCTCAGCCCCTCTTATAGTCTTGCTAGTTGCAGGTGAAGATGAAGTTTGTTCCATGTTGGAACATGATTATTGTTGGGATATCATTATCATATCTTGTTTACTTTAATGCACCTATATACTTGGTAAAGGGTGGAAGGCTCGGCCTTATGCCTGGTGTTTTGTTCCACTCTTGCCGCCCTAGTTTCCGTCATACCGGTGTTATGTTCCTTGATTTTGCGTTCCTTATGCGGTTGGGTGTTATGGTAACCCCTTGATAGTTCACTTTGAATAAAACTCCTCCAGCAAGGCCTAACCTTGGTTTTAACATTTGCCACCTAAGACTTTTTCCCTTGGGTTCTGCAGACTCAAGGGTCATCTTTATTTTAAACCCCCGGGCGAGTGCTCCTCCGAGTGTTGGTCCAAACTAGGCGATGCCCGCACCCCCTGGGCAACCAGGGTTTATGCCAACCCGATGTCTTGCCCATCCGGTGTGGTCTGAGAACGAGATACGTGCGACTCCTATCGGGATTTGTCGGCACATCGGGTGGCTTTGCTGGTCTTGTTTTACCATTGTCGAAATGTCTTGTAACCGGGATTCCGAGTCTGATCGGGTCTTCCTGGGAGAAGGAATATCCTTCGTTGATCATGAGAGCTTGTGATGGGCTAAGTTGGGACACCCCTGCAGGATTTTGAACTTTCGAAAGCCATGCCCGTGGTTATGGGCAGATGGGAATTTGTTAATATCCGGTTGTAGAAAATTTGACACTTAACTTAATTAAAATGAATCAACCGCGTGTGTAGCCGTGATGGTCCCTTTTCGACGGAGTCCGGGAAGAGAACACGGTCTCGTGTTATGCTTGAACATAAGTGGTTTCAGGATCACTTCTTGATCACTTCTAGTTCACAACCGTTGCATTGCTTCTCTTCTCGCTCTTATTTGCGTAAGTTAGCCACCATATGTGCTAGTGCTTGCTGCAGCTCCACCTCACTACCCTTTCCTACCCATAAGCTTAAATAGTCTTGATATCGCGGGTGTGAGATTGCCGAGTCCCCGTGACTCACAGATACTTCCAAATAGTTGCTGATGCCGATGATACTAGTGCAGGTGACGCAACCTAGCTCAAGTGGGAGCTCGATGAAGATCGTGTTCGTTGTGTTGTTTCGTTTCCTGTTGATCAGTAGTGGATTCCAGTTGGGTCGATCGGGGATCTAGCAATTGGGGTTGTCTTCCTTTATTTTGCTTCCGTACTTGGACATTGATTGTATTCTGGATGATGTATGATATTTATGCATTGTTTGAAGTGGTGATTGTAAGCCAACTCTTTATCCCTTTCTTATTCAGTACATGCGATGTGTAAAGATTACCCCTCTTGCGACATGCTTACCATGTGGTTATGCCTCTAAGTCGTGCTCCGACAAGTGGGAGATATAGCCACATCGTGGGTGTTACACCGACGAGGAGCAGAAGGAAATGACAAGCGGTTTTTAGTAAGGTATTCTCTACAAGCACTGAAATTATCGGTAATAGATTGTTTTGTGATAAGGTAGTTTGTAACGGGTAAGAAGTAATAAAAGTAAATAAGGTGCAGTGTAACACCCACAATGCGGCTATATCTCCCACGTGTCGGGGCACGACTTAGAGGCATAGCCGCATGGTAGGCATGTCGCAAGAGGGGTAATCTTTACACATCCCATGTACTGAATAAGAAAGGATAAAGAGTCGGCTTACAATTGCCACTTCATGCAATACATAAATAATCATACATCATCCAGAACATAATCAAGGTCCGACTATGAGCCAAAATAAAGAAAGACAACCCCAAATGCTAGATCCCCGATCGCCCCAACTGGGCTCCTCTACTGATCATCCGGAAAAGAAACATAGTAACGGCCCGAATCCTCGTCGAACTCCCACTCGAGTTTGGTAGCGTCCCCTGCACTGGCCTCATCGGCACCTGCATCTATTTGGAAGTATCTGTGAGTAACAGGGACTCAGCAATCTCACACCCATGAGATCCAGACTATTTAAGCTTAAGGGTAGGAAAGGGGTAGTAAGGTGGAGCTGCAGCAAAGCACTAAGCATATATGGTGGCTAACTTACGCAAAAGAGAGCGAGAAGAGAAGCAATGCACGATCGAGATGCTAATAGTGATCAAGAAGTGATCCTGAAGCTACTTACGTTCAAGCATAACACCAGACTATGTTCTCTTCCCGGACTCCGCCGAAAAGAGACCATCATGGCTACACACGCGGTCGATTCATTTTAATTAAGTTAAGTGTCAAATTCTCTACAACCGGATATTAACAGATTACCATCTCCCATAACCGCGGGCACGACTTTCAGAAGTTCAAAACCCTGCAGAGGTGTCCCAACTTAGCCCATCACAAGCTCTCACGGTCAACGAAGTATATTCCTTCTCCCAGGAAGACTCGATCAGTCTCGGAATCCTGGTTACAGGACATTTCGACAATGGTAAAACAAGACCAGGAAAGCCGTCCGAATGTGCCGACAAATCCCGATAGGAGCTGCACATATCTCGTTCTCAGGGCACACCAGATAAGCAATCAGTACAACTAAAACCAACCCTCAAGTTTCCCCGAGGTGGCGCTGCAAGGGGCTCTAATTTGGACCAACACTCAGAGGAACACTGGCCCGGGGGTTTAAAAGAAAGATGACCCTTGAGTCCGCGGAACCCAATGGAAAAAGGCTTAGGTGGAAAATGGTAAAACCAAGGTTGGGCCTTGCTGGAGGAGTTTTATTCAAGGCGAACTGTCAAGGGGTTCCCATTATCACCTAACCGCGTAAGGAATGCAAAATCAAGGAACATAACACCGGTGTGACGGAAACTAGGGCGGTAAGACTGGAACAAAAGACCATGCATAAGGCCGAGCCTTCCACCCTTTACCAAGTATATAGATGCATTAAACTAAATAAGAGATAATAATGATATCCCAACAATATCCATGTTCCAACAAGGAACAAACTTCATCTTCACCTGCAACTAGCAGCGCTATAAGAGGGACTGAGAAAAAGCGGTAACATAGCCAAACAATGGTTCGCTAGGAAAGGTGGGTTAGAGGCTTGACATGGCAATATGGGAGGTATGATATAGCAAGTGGTAGGTAGCCCGGCATGGCAATAGAGCGAACAACTAGCAAGCAAGGATAGAAGTGATTTCGAGGGTATGGTCATCTTGCCTGCAAAGTTCTCCGAGTTGTAGAAAGCTTGATCCTCATTAGCATACTCAACAGGTTCCTTGATCATGTACTCGTCTCCTGGCTCTACCCAAGGCAAGAACACAAGCAAAGGACCAACCATCAATCATGGTGCAATGCATAAGCAACATGATGCAAAACATGGCATGATATGCAAGACATGATATGCAATGCATAAGCGTGCTCCAGAAGGAAAAGGAAGAACAATGCATGAACTTGGCAAACCAAGGATGCCGCTGGAAAGATGAGATGATTTTGGTTGAAACCGATATAAAGATCACCAGAAACTGATGCACGGTTTGCAAATGGCAAGCAAAACAAGAATGGCACAATTCTGCGATTAACAGCATGATGCCATCTAGAATGCAACAAGCAACTAAGCTACTGCACTCCAACATATCAACAAGGCATATGGCAGTGATGTACACAAGATTCTTGACAAAACATGAACACTGAGCTACAGTTAAATCACACAAGAGCAGGTTCAAACAAGCATGGCAAAAGTGCAAAAGATATCAGCTTCACAGGCTTAGTGAAAATACTAACAAGCCAGAAATAACATCAGGAAGCAATGTTTAGAGCAATCAAACAACATGCTACAGGAACATATCATAGGAAACAAAGGCATGGAATGAATCTACTAAAAGCATAGAACAAAAGTCCCTTAATGATCATGAGCCAAAAAGGCATAGAAGATATAATGGCACCCATGTAACATAGCAAGTTTTATTAACAGCGTCAGACTTACTAGAAAACAGAGCATGGCATAAACAGAGTTATGAAGGCAGCTTTGCGAGCTCAAATCACTCACCACAAACCATTTCATGACAAAACAAGCATAGCATCAGCAAGATGGCATGTTCATGAAGCTAACCATGGCAAGAGCAAGTTCATAGCATGCCTGGATCACTAGCAACAACCATGGCAAAATTGATTAACATGTAAACAATCTGCCAGGAACATTTTATAGCAAAACTAGAGCAAGAATTAGACATGCTAGAGCAGTCCATAATTGCAAATAGGGGAATGGATGGATAGAGCATAACCATATGTACAAAACATCCTTACTGAAGGTACTCAAAACAAGCATGGATCTCACTGTATCATCATGTTTACATGGCATCAAAATAATAGCAGGAAAATGACAGTAAAATCCTAAGTTCCTGAAATCAGCAATATCACGAAGGCTACTTTGCATGCTTGTGCTAGACACCACATTGATCACAAAATACATGGCAAGCACCTCTGTAAAGATAGCATGGCATAGCTCAAAACACATGTAGAGCTCATGCCCAGATGATGCACACATCAATTGTGACAAAAATGACAACTCATCATAATCTGATAAATAGCAGTAGTTAACAATTTATAGCACTCTTGCATCAATGATTAGGCCACGAAGATGAACTCAAACAAGCATGCCACAATGTAATGAAATGAAGAGCATCTCCCAATGAACATTTTGATATCTTATATGCATGAAACAGAGCTACGTTCACGGAGTTATGGGGCAATGAATAGTGCATTAAAAAGTTGCAGAAAAAGGACTTAGAGAAAATATATCCCTCCGGACCTGATCTAGGGTTTCGTGGCGAGCGAACCGAGGTTCGCCGGAGCAACTGGCTGGAGTGGAGGGGGTGGTCGCCGAAGCGTTGGGGCATCAGATCCGGCCGGCCCATGGCCGGATCTGGCCGGAGGAGCGGCGACGTCGAGTGGGCACGGCGAGGCGCGGCTGGGCGGCACAGCGTCGAGCGCGGGCGGCGACTGGTGGCGGCAAGGCGGAGCAGCACCTGCGGAGGAGCAGGGCGGCACTGGTGGAGGAGCGGGACGGCGTCGGCGGAGGGGCTCACGCCC
>NC_057812.1:444453197-444463720 GCF_018294505.1 Triticum aestivum | reverse complement strand
CGAGCGGCAGCGGCGTGCGGGCTGGCGGCGGTGGCGGGACTGGGGGGCCATGTGGCGCGCCCCTGTTGGCTGCGGGCGTCGGCGGTGGACGTGTCCGGCGCCGGCGGACACGTCCGGCGGTTGAGAGGGTTGAATCTAGGGTTTTGGACCCGAGATTTGGATGGGGTGCACATATTTATAGCTAGGAGGAGGTAGGAGTGTCCAAATGGAGTGTAGTTTTCGTCCGCATGATCGTGATCTGACGACGGAGGACATGGAAGGGGTTTGGACGGGTTATTGGGCCGTTTTGGAGGGGTTTTGGGATGCAACACACACGAGGCCTTTGCAGTTCCCCGGTTAACCGTTGGAGCATCAAACGTACTCCAAATGGCACAAAATTTAACAGGCGGTCTACCGGTGGTGTACCAAGTCCGCTTGGCAAATCTTGGTCCATTCCAAGAACGTTTAACACCCGCTCACGAAAAAAGACAAGAGGGGTGCACGTAGGAGTGTCGGATTGCAAAACGGACAACGGGGAAAATGCTCGGATGCATGAGACGAACACATATGCCAATGAGATGCACATGGTGACATGATATGAAATGCATGACATGAACAAAATGCAAAACGAAGAGAAAACCCAACCACGAAGGGAATCTCATAACTTAAAACTGAGAATGGCAGAGTCGGAGTTACAAATATGGAAAGTTACATCCGGGGTGTTACAACACTCCACCACTACGAAAGGATCTCGTCCCGAGATCTAGGACTGAAAGAACTCCAGATATTCAGAACGGAGGTGATCCTGGCGCTCCTAGGTGGCTTCTCGGTCAGAATGGTGTGACCACTTCACTTTCAGGAATTTGATAGACTTGTTGCGAGTCTTGCGCTCGGTTTCTTCAAGAATAGCAACGGGATGCTCATGATAAGACATGTCTTCTTGGAGGTCAATCTCTTCGAAGTTGATGGTGCGCTCAGGAGTCTTGAAGCACTTGTGAAGCTGTGAACGTGAAACACATCGTGCATGTTCGCGAAGTTGGACGGAAGCTCAAGTTGATAGGCGAGATCGCTTCTTTTACCAATGATCTTGAAAGGACCCACGTATCTAGGGGCAAGCTTCCCTTTGATACCGAAGCGAAGAGTCCCTTTCATTGGAGAGACGCGGAGGTAGACATGGTCTCTGATCTCGAAAGCCAAGTCACGGTGCTTTCTATCATAATAACTCTTCTGGTGCAATTGCGCGACTTTGAGATTATCACGGATCACTTTGCACATTTCTTCTGCCTCTGTGATTAAGTCATTGCCAAGAAGTTGGCGTTCACCAGTCTTTGACCAATTAAGAGGAGTACGACACTTTCTGCCATAGAGAATCTCGAATGGGGCCTTGCCCGAGATCGCTTGGAAGCTGTTGTTGTAGGAGAACTCGGCATATGGAAGACAATCTTCCCACATCATACCGAAGGAAATGACACAAGCCCTGAGCATATCTTCAAGAATTTGATTGACTCGCTCGACTTGGCCACTAGTTTGAGGATGGAAGGCTGTGCTGAAGCGAATGTTGGTGCCCATGGCCTTCTGGAAGGAGTCCCGGAACTTAGAAGTGAAGATGCTTCCACGATCTAAAGATATCAACTGCGGAATGCCGTGCAAGGAGACAATCCTGGAGGTGTATAGCTCTGCCAACTGAGCTGCTATGATAGATTCCTTGATTGGAAGGAAATGAGCCACTTTAGTAAGCTTGTCGATGACAACAAAGATAGCATCATTTCCATGTTTGGACTTGGGAAATCCAGTAATGAAGTCCATCTCAATATGGTCAAACTTCCATTCTGGAATGGCAAGAGGTTGGAGGAGACCAGCTGGCCGTTGGTGTTCTGCTTTCACTCTTCTGCAGACATCACATTCATTCACGAACTAAGCAATTTCTCGCTTCACTCGAGTCCACCAATACGACTACTTGAGGTCATTCTACATCTTTGTACTTCCAGGATGAATGGATAGAAGGGAATTGTGTGCCTCGTTCATAATGACTTTCCTTAGATCACCTTTAGGAACCACAATTCGATCCTCGAAGAATAGAGTGTCTTTGTCATCAATGCGATAGCACTTATACTTGGGTTGGCTCTTGGCAATCCCATTTTTCACCTTCTTCACCATGGAATCAAGAAGTTGTGCCTCACGAATTTGATCTTCCAAAGTAGGAGAGACTTGGAGGTTGGCAAGAAAGCCTTGAGGAACAACTTGGAGATTCAATTTTCAGAAAGCTTCACAATGATCCGGTTCGAAGGGCTTGAGAATTAAGCTGTTGCAGTAAGCCTTCCTGCTCAGAGCGTCTGCAACGACATTGGCCTTTCCTGGAGTATATTCGATACTCGGATTGTATTCCTGAATCATTTCGACCCAACGAGTCTGTCTGAGGTTGAGGTTGGGTTGAGTGAAGATGTACTTGAGGCTCTTATGATCTGTGAAGATGTCGACTTTCCTTCCCAACAAGAGATGTCTCCACGTTAATAATGCATGGACAACTGCCGCCAACTCGAGGTCATGAGTGACGTAGTTCCTTTCGTTGGGCTTCAACTGACGAGAGGTATAGGCAACAACTTTCTTCTATTGCATTAACACAGCACTGAGACCTTGCAGGGAGGCATCACATGAAACATCAAATGGCTTGGATTCATTAGGAGGAGTTAAAACAAGAGATGTGACTAACTTCTCTTTGAGGGTGTTGAAAGCGACGTCACATTTAGGCATCCATACATACTTGACATGCTTCTCGAGGAGGTTGGAAAGAGGCTTTGCAATCTTAGATAAATTCTCAATGAATCTTCGACAATATATAGCTTGCAAGCCCAAGAAAACTGCGGAGCTGCTTGACATTCTGAGGCGGTTCCCAATTCACAATTGCAGACACCTTCTCAAGATTAACACCAAGGTAAAGAACTTCGTCAAGCCAGAACTCACACTTGGAAAACTTCGCATAGAATTGATTCTCTCTGAGTTTGTCGAGTACCAATCTCAAGTGCTTGGCATGATCCTCCTTATTCTTGTAAAAGACCAAAATATCATCGAGATAGACCAAGACGAAATCATTTGTGTAAGGGTTGAAGATGAAGTTCATCATGCGAGAGAACGTTGGAGGAGCATTGACAAGGCTGAAAGACATGACAATATATTCATAAGAACCATAGCTTGTTCTGAATGTTGTCTTGGGGATATCTTGTTCACGAATGCGAAACTAATGATAACCCATACAGAGGTCAAGCTTGGAGAATACTTGATCACCTTTAAGTTGCTCGAATAGCTCATTGATGTTGGGATGTGGGTACTTGTTCTTTATTGTCTTCTTGTTCAGTGGATGGTACTTGACGTGGAGTCGTTCCATTCCATCCTTCTTCTTGACAAAAGAACACCACAACCCCATGGAGATGAACTCGGTCTGATCAGACCCATGCGCTCTTTTTCATCTTGTTGTTTCTTCAACTCCTTCAACTCTTCTGGTCCAGGCTTGTAAGGACGCTTGTGTCGGCGTTCTGGGAACGGGGGTCCCCAGACTTGCCTGCCTGCGGCCTGCGGCGTGGCTCAAAGGGGGCCCAGCATGGCCCGTCTTCACCAACGCAAACCCAAGACCCTCGCGAGGGGCCAAGCCTCACGGGGCGGACGACGCGGAGCTTCCTCAGACACGGCCTCGTCAGGCTGGCTCACGAGGAGGCAGAGATATCAAGGCGGGGTACCTCACGAGGTGCCCGTGACGCAAGCCATGATGACTCAGGGTGCCAGGCGGGTGCCAGCCCACGCAGCATCCTCCTTTCCTCTTTGGTGCAAAGGGGACAAGCGCAGCCGCGGAGTACCGAGGCATCAGCAAAGGTTGCCATTTCGGTGCAATGAGACCAAGACCAGGAGGACTACGAGACGGAGGTCATCGTGGAGCCCAAGACGGCATCATCACCAGAGCTTTGCACAGACGAAGACTACTTTTGTCAGGATAGCTAATACTTGTTGTCCCCCTTCAAATTAGCCCGCCATTGTTGGCTCCCTTCTTGCTCGATATTTGGGAAGAGGACAAGGGCCTCTATAAATAGGACCAGCCACCCACAGAGCAAGGGGCGGTGAGTTGGAGAGGTTGGGAAGTAGGAAGGAAGAGGCTCGTTAGAGAGGGTCTCGATCAGAGAGAGAGATAGAGAGAAAGGTGACTGAACTCTTCTCAGTAGTTCATCCCCCCAGCCAAGAATAGACCCTCGCGAGGCTGTTCTTCCTTGTATTGTTCATCATCATCAGCCCAAGAGGCAATCCACCACACCACACACTGGAGTAGGGTATTACACCACAACGGTGGCCTGAACCAGTATAAACCCTGTGTCTCTTGTGTTGTTCTTTCCGTAGTTTAGATCCTAGCATGGCGTAGGGGTGCAGGTAGGTAGGAGGCGAAATCTCCGCGCGCGCCCCAGTGTTCGAACCTCAAGGGTCTGCCGGAACCCGAAATCCGACAGCTTGCAAATAGGTTCCGTGCCAGGCTCCAAATCGATAACAAATTCAACTGGCTGGTGAGGAGGCATTCCCAGAAGCTCTTCTGGAAAGACGTCTTGATATTAACAAACGACTAGAATCTGACAGATGGCATTCAACTCGCCCTTCTCATTGAGAGAAAACAGTCGAATGGTATCCTCACGAGCGGCATAGATGATCACATCCTCAGAAGAGTGTGTCAATTGAATCTTCCTGGCAGCACAATCAAGCTGGGCCTTGTGCTTAGAAAGCCAGTCCATGCTGAGAATTAGATCAATATCCGAGTCACCAAGAACAATAGGTGAAGACAAAAATTTATAGTCACCCATCTTGATAACGGAATCCGGAACGAATACTCGAGAAGTCATTTGTCGGGCCGGATAAACAATAGACAAAGGTCTTGGCAATACTTGAGTAACCAAATCATGCATAGCCACAAAAGATCTTGAAATGAAAGAATGCGATGCACCAGTATCAAATAAGACTTTTGCAGGAATATCATTAATAGGAATGTTACCCATGATTACGTCTGAAGAGTCCTCTGCCTGAGCTGCGTTCATCATGTTGACCTTTGCAAACATGGAATTATGCTTGACCACTGCATTGCTGGCAGATCTCACAGGAGGAGGAGGCGGAAGGCGCCTTTGGTTGAAACACTTGTTTGCATAGTGCCCTTTCTGCTGACACTTGTTGCAAGTAACCTCTGAGAGCGGCCAATGATAAGGAGCACTTGACCTTGGAGTATGAGACTGAGCTTTGTTCTGATAGCCTAGGTTGGGTGGGTGGGAAGATCCATTGCCACCTTTGCTCTTTTGCTGGTAAGGCTCACGAAATGGACGAGGAGGAGGCAACCAGAACTTCTGTTGCTTAGCTACCACTTGTGAAGAAGAAGAAGATTGAACTGCATCCCTGACTCTCTTCTTAGATGCCTCACACTTTAGCTGAGCAGCTTCTTGCTTCAGTGCCATGTTGTAGAATTCATCAAACTTAGTCGGCTCAAGAAGCACGAGAGCTAATTGCAGATCTTCTCCGAGGCCATCTCTGAATTGATAAATCATACTCTTTTCATCAGGAACGTCTTGTTTAGCGAAGCGAGCAAGTCTCTGAAACTGGATATTGTATTGATACACGGGCATGCTGCCTTGCTTGAGATTGCGGAACTCCTCACGCTTGCTCTCAGCAACACTTTGTGGGATGTGATGATCTTTGAAGTCTCGGCGGAAATCATCCCAGGTAATCATAGGACCTCCTCTGGATTCTCTGTATTGTTGATACCACTCAGCAGCTTGATCCTTGAGTTGAAATGAAGCAAACTTGACAAAGTCCTCAGGCCTGACATTGCTACACTCAAAATGTTTGCAGATATCCATGAGCCAGTCGTTGGCGTCTGTCGCCTTGACACAGTTGCTGGAGGACTTCAGTTGGTTTGCGAGGAATTGGTTGAGGGTAGCAAACTGAGCCTGATTGTTGCCTTGGCCTTGATTTCCTTGGTTGCCTTGACCTTGAGTGCGCTCTTCCAAGAGTTGCAAAAGCATCTGAGTGTTGGCGTTGGTGGCTGCCATGACAGCTTGCCATGCCTTCGGAGGTGGAGGTGGTGGCGGAGGGTTCGACTGATCCCCAACATCGCGGTCCGGATTCTGACACGTTGGAGGAGCCATCCTGAAGAGGTTGGCATCCGTTAGTGTCTCGAAAGACATATATTCAAGCTGAATCAATGGATCGAAATTACAACATATAGTCTTAACATTCGAACAAGGATGAACGAATGAATTCCAAAGTAAATCATCACACTTCCATTAAGGTTGAGAAGCCACTTAGATAAAGGTAGATGAATAAAGCAACAAGGTACATACTTGAACAAATAAGTGGTAAGGATTACCCAATCACAAACCAAATATCTGCAGGAAGAAATACTAGAGCTACTTGAATTCCCACCTATAAAACTCCCGAAACTTTCTGGTTATGCAATCAGGTGTTGGGGATACAGGGGAAGCATAATATCTCACCCAAAACTAGCAATTCCTACATCCAGCTGTATCCATCCTTCAACACATAACCAAGAAACCTTCGAAAATCATTTACCTCAACCTTCGAAAAGTATCTGTTATATGAGTTATGGCAATACTCCCGTACTCCCGCCCAGTACTGGGTGGCGTCGAGGTTATCTCACCAACAACTGCATAAAACAGATTTTCGATGTCGGCGAACTCAGGTATTCCAGAACTGTAACGATAAAATTGTGACGACAACACCTCAGAGCTCAACTCCCCGGGACACTTCCACAACCCCTAAATGTCAGGAGGCACCAAGAACAATGTTCTCGTTACAAAACCATCAAAAACGATTCCAAGTGACCCGCGTGATCCTAAAAAAATTGTGAAATTTGAGGAGAGAAGAGTCAAAACTCTATGTCAGGAGGCCTCACCAGAGCGACGAAGGGACTGAGGAGTAAAAAGAATCCTACTCTCCGATATATGTAATCCTAAGACTCAAAACAATTTGTTCTAGACTCAACAACGTCAGTGATTCGATCAAGCGGGGGGCTCCTAAGTCGGGGAAGGCTCTGATTACCAACCTGTAACACCCACAATGCGGCTATATCTCCCACGTGCCGGGCACGACTTAGAGGTATAGCCGCATGGTAGGCATGTCGCGAGAGGGGGTAACCTTTACACATCCCATGTACTGAATAAGAAAGGGATAAAGAGTCGGCTTACAATCGCCACTTCACACAATACATAAATAATCAAACATCATCCAGAATACAATCAAGGTCCGACTACAGAACCAAAATAAAGAAAGACAACCCCAAATGCTAGATCCCCGATCGTCCCAACTGGGCTCCTCTACTGATCATCCAGAAAAGAAACATAGTAACGGCCTGAATCCTCGTCGAACTCCCACTTGAGTTCGGTAGCATTCCCTGCACTGGCATCATCGGCACCTAAAGCTGTTTGGAAGTATCTGTGAGTCACGGGGACTCAACAATCTCACACCCGCGAGATCAAGACTATTTAAGCTTAAGGGTAGGAAAGGGGTAGTAAGGTGGAGCTGCAGCAAAGCACTAAGCATATATGGTGGCTAACTTACGCAAAAGAGAGCAAGAAGAGAAGCAATGCACAGTCGAGACGCTAATAGTGATCAAGAAGTGATCCTGAAGCTACTTACATTCAAGCATAACACAAGACCGTGTTCTCTTCCCGAACTCCATCGAAAATAGACCATCACGTCTACACACGCGGTTGATTCATTTTAATTAAGTTAAGTGTCAGGTTCTCTACAACTGGATATTAACAAATTACCATATGCCCATAACCGCGGGCACGACTCTTGAAAGTTCAAAACCCTGCAGGGGTGTCCCAACTTAGCACATCACAAGCTCTCACGGTCAACGAAGGATATTCCCTCTCCCAGGAAGACCCGATCAGTCTCGGAATCCCGGTTACAAGACATTTGGACAATGGTAAAACAAGACCAGCAAAGCCGCCCGAATGTGCCGACAAATCCCGATAGGAGCTGCACATATCTCGTTCTCAGAGCACACCGGATAAGCAATCCGTACAAATAAAACCAACCCTCAAGTTTCCCCGAGGTGGCACTGCAGGGGGCTCTAGTTTGGACCAACACTCAGAGGAGCACTGGCCCGGGGGTTTAAAATAAAGATGACCCTTGAGTCCGCGGAACCCAAGGGAAAAAGGCTTTGGTGGTAAATGGTAAAACCAAGGTTGGGCCTTGTTGGAGGAGTTTTATTCAAGGCGAACTGTCAAGGGGTTCCCATTATCACCCAACCGCGTAAGGAACGCAAAATCAAGGAACATAACACCGGTATGACGGAAACTAGTGCGACAAGAGTGGAACAAAACACCATGCATAAGGCCGAACCTTCCACCCTTTACCAAGTATATAGATGCATTAAAGTAAATAAGAGATAATAATGATATCCCAACAATATCCATGTTCCAACAAGGAACAAATCTCATCTTCTCCTACAACTAGCAACGCTATAAGAGGGGCTGAGCAAAAGCGGTAACATAGCCAAACAATGGTTTGCTAGGAAAGGTGGGTTAGAGGCTTGACATGGCAATATGGGAGGCATGATATAGCAAGTGGTAGGTAGCACGGCATGGCAATAGAGTGAACAACTAGCAAGCAAAGATAGCAGTGATTTCGAGGGTATGGTCATCTTGTCTGCAAAGTTCTCCGAGTTGTCGAAAGCTTGATCCTCGTTAGCGTACTCAACAGGTTCCTCGATCATGTACTTGTCTCCCGGCTCTACCCAAGGCAAGAACACAAGCAAAGGACCAACCATCAATCACGGTGCAATGCACAAGTAATAAGATGCAAAACATGGCATCATATGCAAGACGTGATATGCAATGCATATGCGTTCTCCGGAAGGAAAAGGAAGAACAAGGCATCAACTTGGCAAACCAAGCATGCCGCTGGAAACATGAGATGATTTCGGTTGAAATCGATATAAAGATCACCGGAAATGGATGCACGGTTTGCAAATGGCAAGCAAAACAAGAATGGCACAATTCTGCGATTAACAGCATGATGCTATCTAGAATGCAACAAGAAACTAAGCTACTGCACTCCAACATATCAACAAGGCATATGGCAGTGATGTACACAAGATGCTTGACAAAACATGAATAGTGAGCTATGGCTAAATCACAAAAGACCAGGTTCAAACAAGCATGGCAAAAGTGCAAAAGATATCAGCTTCACAGACTTAGTGAAAATACTAACATGCCAGAAATAACATCAGAAAGCAATGTTTAGAGCAATCGAACAACATACTACAGGACAAAACAATGGCATTAATCTACTAAAAGCATAGAACAAAAGTCCCTTAGTGATCATGAGCGAAAACGGCAGAGAAGATATGATGGCACCCACGTAAACATAGCAAGTTTTATTAACAGTTTCAGACTTAGCAGAAAACAGAGCATGGCATAAACAGAGTTATGAAGGCATCTTTGCGAGCTCAAACCACTCACCACAAAGCATTGCATGACAAAACAAGCATAGCATCAGCAAGATGACATGTTCAAGAATCTAACCATGACAAAAGAAAGTTCATAGCACGCCTGGATAACTAGCAACAACCATGGCAAAATTGATTAACATGTAAACAATCTGCCAGGAACATTTTATAGCAAAAGTAGAGCAAGAATTAGACATGCTAGGGCACTCCATAATTGCAAATAGGGGCATGGATGGATAGAGCATAACCATATGTACAAAACATCCTTACTGAAGGTACTCAAAACAAACATGGATCTCACTGTATCATCATGTTTACATGGCATCAAAATAACAGCAGGAAAATGACAGTAAAATCCTAAATCCCTGAAATCAGCAATATCACGAAGGCTACTTTGCATGCTTGTGCTAGTCACCACATTGATCACAAAAATACATGGCAAGCACCTCTGTAAAGATAGCATGGCATTGCTCAAAACACATGTAGAGCTCATGCCCATGTGATGCACACATCAATTCTGACAAAAATGACAACTCATCATAATCTGATAAATAGCAGCAGTTAACAATTTATAGCACTCTTGCATCAATGATTAGGGCATCAAGATGAACTCGAACAAGCATGCCACAATGGAATGAAATGAAGAGCATCTCCCAATGAACATTTTGATATCTTATATGCATGAAATGGAGCTACGTTCATGGAGTTATGGGTCAATGAAAAGAGCATTAAAACATTGCAGAAAAAGGACTTAGAGAAAATATACCCCTCGAGACCAGATCTAGGGTTTCGTGGCGCACAAACCGAGGTTTGTTGGAGCAACTCGCCGGAATGGTGGGGGTGGTCTCCGGAGCGCTGGGGTGTCGGATCCGGCCGGCCCGTGGCCGGATTTGCTGGAGGAGCGGCGACGTCGAGCGGGCATGACGAGGCGCGCCCGGGCGGCGTGGCGTCGAGTGTGGGCGGCGCGGGCGGCGACTGGTGGCGGCGAGGCGGAGCGGCGCCGGTGGAGGAGCGGGGCAGCACCAGCGGACAGGCTTGGGCCCTCGCGCGG
>NC_057812.1:444419292-444452670 GCF_018294505.1 Triticum aestivum | reverse complement strand
GGGCCCTGCGGGCTGGCGGCGGTGGCGGGACTAGGGGGCCACGTGGCGCACCCCTGTTGGCTATGCATATTTTCTCTAAGTCGGCGGTGGACGTGTCAGGCACCGGCGGACACGTCCGGCGGCGAAGAGGGTTGAATCTAGTGTTTTGGACCCGAGATTTGGATGAGGTGCACATATTTATAGCTAGGAGGAGGTAGGAGTGTCCAAATGGAGTGTAGTTTTCGCCCACACGGTCGTGATCCGATGTCGGAGGACATGGAAGGGGTTTGGAAGGGTTATTGGGTAGTGTTGGAGGGGTGTTCGGCTGCAACACACACGAGGCCTTTGCGGTTCCCCGGTTAACCGTTGGAACGTCAAACGAACTCCAAATGGCATGAAATTTGACAGGCGGTCTACCAGTGGTGTACCAAGGCCGCTTGGTAAATCTCGGCCCATTCCGAGAACATTTAACACCCGCTGACGAAAAGAGACAAGAGGGGTGCGCTGGTGCACGTAGGAGTGTTAGATTGCAAAATGGACAACGGGGAAAATGCTCGAATGCATGAGATGAACACGTATGCAAATGAGATGCACATGATGACATGATATGAAATGCATGACATGAACAAAATTCAAAACGAAGACAAAACCCAACCACGAAGGAAATCTCATAACTTAAAGCCGAAAATAGCAGAGTCGGAGTTACAAATATGGCAAGTTACATCCGGGGTGTTACATGCAGCAAGATGGCCCAATCCTTTTTGTAGCAAAGGACAAGCCTGGACAAACTCTTATATAAAGGAAAGCGCTCCTGAGGACACATGGGAATTATCATCAAGCTAGTTTTAATCATGCTCATATGATTCGCGTTCGGTACTTTGATAATTTGATATGTGGGTGGACCGGTGCTTGGGTACTGCCCTTCCTTGGACAAGCATCCCACTTATGATTAACACCTCTTTCAAGCATCCGCAACTACAAAAGAAGTATTAAGGTAAACTTAACCATAGCATGAAACATATGGATCCAAATCAACCCCCTTACGAAGCAACACATAAACTAGGGTTTAAGCTTCTGTCACTCTAGCAACCCATCATCTACTTATTACTTCCCAATGCCTTCCCCTAGGCCCAAACAATGGTGAAGTGTCATGTAGTCGACGTTCACATGACACCACTAGAGGAGAGACAACATACATCTCATCAAAATATCGAGCGAATACCAAATTCACATGACTACTTATAGCAAGACTTATCCCATGTCCTCTAGAATAAACGTAACTACTCACAAATCATATTTATGTTCATAATCAGAGGGGTATTAATATGCATAAAGGATCTGAACATATGATCTTCCACCATATAAACCAACTAGCATCAACTACAAGGAGTAATCAACACTACTAGCAACCCACAGGTACAAATCTGAGGATTTGGGACAAAGATTGGATACAAGAGATGAACTAGGGTTTGAGATGAGATAATGCTGGTGAAGATGTTGATGGAGATTGACCCCCTCCTGATGAGACAATCGATGGTGATGACCATGGTGATGATGATGGTGATGATTTCCCCCTCCCGGGGGGATGTTTCCCCGGCAGAACAGCTCCACCGGAGCCATAGATTGGTTCCGCCAAGGTTCCGCCTCGTGGCGGCGGAGTTTCGTCCCGAGAGCTTCCTTATGATTTTTTCCAGGGCGAAAGACTTCATATAGCTAAAGATGGGCACTGGAGGCCTGGCAGGGGGCCCACGAGGCACGGGGTGCGCCTAGGGGGTAGGGCGCGCCCCCCACCCTCGTGGATGGTGGGTGGCCCCCCTCTGGTGCTTCCTTTGCCCAATGTTTTTTATATATTCTAAGAATGACTCCCGTGGAGTTTCAGGACTTTTGGAGTTGTACAGAATAGGTCTCTAATATTTGCTCCTTTTCCAGCCCAGAATTCCAGCTGCCGGCATTCTCCGTCTTCATGTAAACCTTCTAAAATAAGAGAGAATAGGCATAAGTATTGTGACATAGTGTGTAGTAACAGCCCATAATGCAATAAATATCGATATTATAGCATGATGCAAAATGGACTTATCAACTCCCCCAAGCTTAGACCTCGCTTGTCCTCAAGCGGAAGCCGATATCAAAAAATATGTCCACATGTTTAGAGATAGAGGTGTCAGTAAAATAAAATACGGACATGATGGCATCTTGATCATTCTTATAACAACAACATATATATATATATATATTGTCATATGATCTCTTATGCTAAAGTAACAATGCATTCACAGTTTCAAGTTCATAAACTTCATTGAAAACTAACAAACTATAATCTCAGTTATTGAAGCAATTGCAATTTATCATAACATCATAAAGAGTCAACATAAGAGCTTTTCAGAAAGTCCACATACTCAACTATCATTTAGTCTTTCACAATTGCTAACACTCACGCAATACTTATGGGTATGAAGTTTTAATCGGACATAGAGAAAGATAGGGGTTCCCAACCTTTTACCCCAAGGGTAATGTCAACAATAATAGTTCATGAAAACTCACATCCAATTGGCTATATATATCAGGATCCTTCCAACACACAATGCTTGTCAAAGGATAAAATGTAAAAAGGAAAGGTGAAGATCACCATGACTCTTGTATGAAGTATAAGACAAGAATAAAAGATAGGCCCTTCGCAAAGGGAAGCAGAGGTTGTCATGTGTTTTTATGGTTGGATGCACGGAATCTTAATGCAAAAGAACGTCACTTTATATTGCCACTTGTGATATGGACCTTTATTATGGAGTTTGTCGCTTTTATTTCTTCCACATCACAAGATCGTATAAAGCTTATTTTCTCCACACTAATAAATCATACATATTTAGAGGGAAATTTTTATTGCTTGCAACAATGACAACTTACTTGAAGGATCTTACTCAATCTGTGGGTAGATATGGTGGACTCTCATGGCAAAACTGGGTTTAAGGATATTTGGAAGCACAAGTAGTATCTCTACTTGGTGCAAGGAATTTGGCTAGCATGAGAGGGAAAGGCAAGCTCAACATGTTGGATGGTCCATGACAATATAATTTATTTCGGATGTAAGAAAACATAACCCATTACGTCGTCTTCCTTGTCCAACCTCAACTTTTTAGCATGTCATATTTTAATGAGTGCTCACAATCATAAAATATGTCTAAGATAGTATTATATGTGAAAACCTCTCTTTCTTTATTACTTCCTATTAATTGCAACGATGACCAAAACTATGTTTGTCAACTCTCAACAACTTTTATTCATCATACTCTTTGTATGTGAAGTCATTACTCTCCATAAGATCAATACAATCTCTTTATTTCTTTTTATTCTTTCTCTTTTTCTCTCAAGATCATAGCAAGATAACCAAGCCCTTGACTCAAAACTAATCTTTATTATATATAGCTCACGGACTCGATTACATAGAAGGATCATAAAGCAAACTCAAAAGTAAATCATACTGAAACTTTATTCTACTAAATCAAGATATTACCAAAAGGATCGAACTAAGAAAAATGGTAAAGATAAAGGTGTGAAGGTGATACGATACCGGGGAACTCCCCCAAGCTTGGCAGTTGCCAAGGGGAGTGCCCATACCCATGTATTTATGCCTCTTTCTTCGGAGATGGAGGAGATAGTGATGATGATGACAATTATGCCTTCAGCTTTTTCATGTTGTAGTTGAGAAGAGCGGTCTCCTCCTTTAAATCATCGACCTCCGATTCCAGCTTCAAGATCTTGTCACATAAATCTCCTTTGCTTTTTTGCCGAAAATGAGAAGGAGTAGATCGGTTGTTAGACACTTTAGCCCTCTTAGGGAGACTAGACTTCTTGAACTTCACGTGCATATCCCCAGGTTGAGGTAGAGGAACATCCTCCTCCTCTGAACTTGGATCATTGATCATCCTCAAGAGCAATGAGATGTGAGACATAGCTCTCTCCGTCGGAGTCTTGAGAAGACATCTTGCTCTAAATCTGCAGCAGAAACAACTCGAACAAAACAGAGGATATTTGGTACGGTGGTCAAAACCTTCGGGAGATTATATAATGAATTTTCACCGACCAAAAGAAGTGTAGTGCAAGAAATCAGAGTCCGGAGGGCACACGAGGTGCCCACGAGGTAGGGGGCACGCCCAGGGGGTAGGGCATGCCCTCCACCCTCATGGATGCCTCGTGTCCTTTCCGGACTACTTCTTATTTTCCTATTTTCTTAAATACTCCAGAACAGAGAAAAAGTGCTATTAGAACTGTTTTGGAGTCGGTTTACTTACCATACCACATACCTCTTCTTTTTGGACGCTGAAACATTCTGGGAAGTGTCCCTTATATACTCCTCCGGGGTTACGGTTTCGATAACATTTGTTTCAACATTTATAGGATTACCTGAGATATAATGTTTGATTCTTTGACCATTCACCACCCTCGGATTTGTGCCTTCGAAGTTGTTGATTTTTATGGCACCGGAACGATAGACCTCCTCGATAAGGTAAGGACCTTCCCATTTAGAGAGGAGCTTTCCTGCAAAAAATCTCAAACGAGAGTTGTATAACAATACATAATTACCTACATTAAACTCATGTTTTTGTATCCTTTTGCCATGCCATCTTTTAACCTTTTCTTTAAACAGCTTGGCATTCTCGTAGGTCTGGGTTCTCCATTCATCAAGTGAGCTAATGTCAAGTAGTCTCTTCTCACCGGCAAGTTTAAAGTCATAGTTGAGCTCTTTAATGGCCCAATATGCCTTATGTTCTAGTTCGAGTGGTAAGTGACATGCTTTTCCATAAACCATCTTATACGGAGACATACCCATAGGATTTTTGTATGCAGTTCTATAGGCCCATAATGCATCATCAAGTTTCTTGGACCAATTCTTTCTAGATCTATTAATAGTCTTCTGCAGAATTAATTTAAGCTCTCTATTAATCGGTTCTACTTGACCACTAGACTGTGGATGATATGGATATGCAATTCTATGATTAACATTATACTTAGCAAGCATTTTACGAAAAGCACCATGAATAAAATGTGAACCACCATCATTCATTTAGTATCTAGGGACTCCAATCCTCGGAAAAATAACTTCTTTAAGCATCTTAATAGAGGTGTTATGATCTGCACTACTAGTTGGAATAGCTTCTACCCACTTAGTAACGTAATCAACAGCAACTAAAATATGTGTATACCCATTAGAGGAAGGAAACGGTCCCATATAATCAAAACCCCAAACATCAAATGGTTCTATAACAAGTGGATAATTCATAGGCATTTCTAGACGTCTACTAATATTTCCAATTCTTTGACATTCATCGCAAGACAAGACAAACTTACGGGCATCCTTGAAGAGATTAGGCCAATAAAAACCGGATTGCAATACCTTACGCGTAGTTCTATCTCTAGCATGGTGTCCTCCATAAGCCTCAGAGTGACACTTCCATAGGATCTGTTCCTGTTCATGCTCAGGTACATAACGTCTAATAACCCCATCTACTCCTTCTTTATAAAGGTGTGGGTCATCCCACAAGTAATGTCTTAAATCATAGAAAAACTTTTTCTTTTGTTGGTATGTGAAACTAGGTGGTACAAATTTAGCAACAATGTAATTAGCATAATCAGCATACCATGGAGCAGTACGAGAAGCCTTTATGACAGCTAATTGTTCATCAGGAAAGCTATCATCAATAGGTAGTGGGTCATCAAGCACATTCTCTAACCTAGACAAGTTGTCTGCGACGGGGTTCTCAGCTCCCTTTCTATCAATAATATGCAAATCAAATTCTTGTATTAGGAGAACCCATCTAATAAGTCTAGGTTTAGCATCTTCCTTTTCCATAAGGTATTTAATAGCAGCATGATCAGTGTGAACAGTTACTTTAGAATCAACAATATAAGGTCTGAACTTATCACAAGCAAATACAACTTCTAAAAATTCTTTTTCAGTAGTAGCATAGTTTCTCTGGGCATTGTCTAGAGTTTTACTAGCATATTGGATAACATTCAATTTCTTATCAACTCTTTGTCCTAGAATAGCACTGTCGGTGTCAAAACCGGCGGATCTCGGGTAGGGGGTTCCGAATTGTGCGTCTAAGGTCGATGGTAACAGGAGACAGGGGACACGATGTTTACCCAGGTTCGGGCCCTCTCTATGGAGGTAATACCCTACATCCTGCTTGATTGATATTGATGAATACGAGTATTACAAGAGTTGATCTACCTCCAGATCGTAATGGCTAAACCCTAGAGGTCTAGCTGGTATGGCTATGGTAATGAATATCTCCCTCTCCGGACTAAGCCCTCTGGTTTATATAAACACCAGGAGGATCTAGGGTTACATAAGGTCGGTTACAAAGAAAGGAATCTACATATTTGATCGCCAAGCTTGCCCTCCACGCCAAGGAGAGTCCCATCCAAACACGGGTGCAGTCTTCGGTCTTCGTATCTTCACAGCCCATCAGTCCGGCCCATGGCTAACAGGCCGGATGCCCGAGGACCCCTTAGTCCAGGACTCCCTCAGTAGCCCCTGAACCTGGCTTCAATGACAAGGTATCCAGCGCGTAGATCTGTCTTCGGCATTGCAAGGCGGGTTCCTCCTTCCGAATTCCAAGATAGTCTTAGGACATATTGATCATGTACGGACCTATAACACACACAACCGTAGAGTGAATATAATAATCCTCGAGTCCAATCTGCTGACAACTTTTTACAACATGACATCACTTCTGCCCGGTCATAATTTCGAACCGGTCTTCGCCTGCCGCTCCATGTTTTGAGACGCGGTTTCCCTTGGCACGTCTTGTCAAAGCAGAGATCATGTCCCCTTATTGCAGTATTCTCATCAATACGGGCGTGTGTAACCCAACCATGCCGTTTACACAACCCTTGGGAGTAGGCAAACTTTAAGGTGAGTGGGGATGCGTTCAATATTCACTGCCCTTATAAGGAGATAAGAATCCCCTTTCTTCTCCCACGCCTTCTCTCTTCCTCTGCCCTTCCACTCTTGAGCTCCAGCGCCCAAGTTCCATCTTTTTCCCACTCGAGAAAGCACTCAACCATGTCCAGGTCCGGAGGTCAAGGCAAGTGGATGTCCTCCTCCGTCGGGGAGAAGGACATTGCCGAGCTTCGGACGGCCGGGTACCTGGCGAAGGAAATCGTGCACCGCCTTCCAGCCAAGGGACAAATCGTCCCCACATCGAAGCCCAGCGAGAGGGTAGTATTCATCCCCCATTTCCTCCGTGGGCTAGGGTTTCCACTCCACCCTTTCGTCCGCAGGCTGATGTTCTACTACAGGATAGACTTCCACGACCTATCCCCGAACTCCTTCCTCAATATCTCGGCGTTCATCATCGTGTGTGAGGCCTTCCTCCGCATCCAATCCCACTTCGGGTTGTGGCTCAAAATCTTCAATGTGAAGCCGAAGGTAGTGGATGGCCAGCACGCAGAGTGCGGAGGCGCCATGGTGAGCAAGCTGACCAATGTCTCCTGGCCAAAAGGCACTTTCGTGGAGACCGTCAAGGAATGGCAGAAACAATGGTTCTACATCACAGAACCTCACGATGGCACCTGGACCGCGGCTACCGAATTCAACTCCGGCGCTCCCATGCGACTCACCTCCTGGGTCGAGAAGAGCCCGAACTAGTGTTCATCAGATGAGCTGATAGCACTGCAAACGCGCATCCAAAGCATGGTGGACAAAGACATCTAGCTCGTTGACATAATCCAAGTGATGCTGGTGTGCCAGATCCCCCTTGCCAGAGCCGAAGTCGCCCACTATGGGAGTTTAATCCGAAGAAGCACCATACCCTGGAGATGCTCTTTAAAACAACTCATGAAGATGCCTGGAAGTTGCTCTTAAAGGGCAACGAGATACCGCCGGCCACAAATTCGGACCGCGGGCACGACATTAACCACCTCCCCAACAAGGTATGTTATCTTTAACACATCCCCTACTTGCTTGTTTCGAGGATGATATCTAAGCAATTATTATCATTGCTTCTTCAGAACTGGATGAAGAGGGCGAAGCAGATCCGGTGTCCGGCTCCGCTGCCTAAAGAACCAGTCATCCCACATTTAGCGAAGATGCTGGAACTGCGCCCTATAAGGTGCCGGAGAAGAAGGCCAAGGGGGTCCGGAGTGGCCCCTGCCGCAAGGGCGCTTCGGACGCGACGTCCGAAAACATGACCCGCTCCTCCACCACCGAAGATGACGATGAGGAGGGGGAGGAAAGCGATTCTCCCCCTGATGGGGGGGAGGAAGAAGAGGGCGGCCTCCACAATTCTGGAGGCGGAGGTGCCCAAGAAGGCGAAAGGCCCACTCGTAGGCAGCTCCGCATGGGACGTCGAAAGCAGTCCGAAGCAACGCCCCCACACTAAGCCTCAGGCTGCATTGTAAGTGTTAAGACTCATATTGGCCCATAAACCAAGTCTCTCCTCCTCGTTGTATTGACATGATTGGTTACGTTATAATAGTTTGGCCCATGACCGCCCCCAGCGATCCTCGTCAGGAGGTTCGTTGGATTCACAGGCGATGGCCAGGGAGTCACCACCGGTCGCTCACTCCCCCAAGGCCAAGGATGACGCGGAGGTGGTGTCTCGAAGGACTTTCCTAGGCCGGGGAGAGGCTCAGGAGGCGCCAGAAGGCGATGCCTCCATCGCTAGACACAAGGGGAGCCTATCCCCAAGGAGACTGGTGGTGAGGAGCGTCGTATTAGTTTGGCCCTCAGCCGGACTCCATTTCGGAGACTGGTACAACTCTAGAATCCAGCACGCAACCTCCTTCAAAAGAAGGGGGTGTGCCTATTCTGCCGGTGACCCTGTCCAACCAGGGGTACCGTATAATCTGCTGGAAGCGCTACGAGGCGCTTCCATTGTGGACGAGCACCGTGTTCTTATGGGCATGGTAATTGAAAGGGTTCAGTCTGCCAAGAGCAGACTAACCGAAGCCTGCAGCAGCCTGCTGACAGGATTTGAGGTAGCGGCGCAAGAAGAGAAAATCCCAATATAGACAGTACCCCCTGAGACATTGTCCGGTGTTCGGAAAGAAAAGCCGGATAGAGGATCAATCCTTTATTGCAGGAAACTAACTAAATTGTTTGAAATGAATACATGGGCGTCGCTGTTGGCCGCAGCCTCACATACTGCCGAGGTCTCTAAACTGAAGCGGAGACTAGAGTAGGCCGAGGATGAGCTCGGCCAGGTGAGGAGGCAGCTCCAAGAAAAAGAAGGTATGTGATAACCCGTTATGTATTCGAAAAAAGTAAAATGACATGCATTTGACCGAAGTGCCATGATATGTACAGAAGCGATGACCGAGGTCGAGGCCCTGAGAGAAGCCCTGGTCGAAGCCAAGGGGAAGGCTGTCAAGGAGCAGGCCGCCCGTAAGAGGCTCAAGGCTCGGGTCAACGAAGTCCAACAGGAGCTCCAGGACGCAGTGTGGAAGTGCGAGACCTTGGAGCACAATGCGTCGGCTCAAGAGGCCGAAATCGCCAAGGCTCGTAAGAGTGCGGAGACGGCCCGAAGTGAAGCCCAGGGCGCCCTCCAGGAGATCTAGGAGGCCAGGAAGATCGCGGCGGGTAAGGCATTCAATATGCAAAGCAAGAATGTGAAGAGGAAATATCTTTTACTGACCCGGATTCGGAGTTCTCCGGGGGCTTTTGTTGATCTGCCACGCAGTGTGACCGACGCCGCGGAGTTCTTTCGAGCCGAAGAAGGGGGCTCCATGGAGAAGCCATTCTGGTCACAATATCTTGCGCCGGAACATCCGGTGCCCTTCAGCGATCAGCTAAAACAGCTGGTCGAGCTGCACAGGGTGGCCGAACTGGCCATGAAGGATTTAACAATCCAGCTGTGGCCAGCCGAAGCTATACCCAACAGTTACTTTGGCCTCGTGAAGAGGCTGGTTGATGCCTGTCCTCGGCTGGACATCATCAAGCGGTCCGTCTGCATTGAAGGCGTGCGTCTGGCCTTCTCCTATGTCAAGGTCTGGTGGGCGAAGATGGACACCATCAAGTTGGCGACCGAGGGGCCGCCTAATGGCAAGGAGCACCGCACACCCGAGCGTTACTTTGGCAATGTCTTGGAGTGGTCCCGCATTGTTGCGGATCAGTGTGCGAAAGACATGATCTTTGAATGAATATATTCAAGTTCCTTCTACCTTGTATGATAGAACAAAGTGGGTTTGTAATATAATGCTTGTTATGTTTTTAAATTTTACCTCCTGTGCGGCTGTGTTGTATGAAATCTGAGGGTTAACCAGTCGTCGGCTTCTGCCCCCACTTAGGTAGTACAGACGTGTTCGGGATGGAATCTAAACAATCTTGATCCAATTTTATGGTCCTTGAAGGAGTTGTTTAGCGCAACAAACCAGGCAACCAGACTATGCGGCTTTAACGCCCTCACTTAGCCATAGGAGTTCGACAATAAAAACATGGGCGCAGCCCCTAGTATCCGAACTAGAGTGCTATAAGCGTCTGATCGCTTAATGCGGAAGAAATCTCCAATAATTTGCAACCTCCGAATAGCTGACCGGCTCTCACCTCATGATGACAGTCAGTTTTTGGCTTTCTCTACTGAGGTGCTCCTTTGGATAAACCAAGGCACAATCACAGTAGTTCTCCCTTTACTACCTTAGTCTATATAGCGGAATGTAAGGTAGCAAGCACAGGAGCCGGGCAACCCAACTATTGACCAAAGACATGATTCGGAGCCAATGCATATAATGCTAAACTCGGGGTGCCAAACTATACTTATAAAATGTGTTCGGACTTTTCTTGCCATAGTGTGGGGTGCTATGAAGCCCCTGGCAAACATCAAACGTATCGAAGTGTACGGGTGCTACCTGATAAAGTTACCAGAAAAGACAAAACAGGAAGAAAAATAAAAACAAGTGATAAGCTAGGGCCGTAAAATTTGACCCACAAACTGTTCTTATTATAATTTAATTGGTGCGTTAAAGCGCGTTTATACAAGTAATGCAATAAGCAGGAGGCTAGTTACTATGCCTTAACCAAGGGAGAGCTGCACGTGGGTCCTGAAACATAGGTAGAGTGACCGTTAACGAAACCACCTAGAGAAGTCCCCCATATGCCTGTGCTTCTTGCCGCCTTGGTGTGTTTATCCTTCAAGAGTACCGATGATCAGGCCATCAGATGGGGCCTGCGGGATTGCAACCTGAAAAGGAAATGAATAAAATTGAAAGTATGTGTATATCCGGTGTCGGTTAAGCCGTACTGTGGATCACAAGCTAGCTATGCCTCCGTCGATGCCCATGGAATTTTGAGTGCGTAGTTATGTATACGTGGTGTGAATGCCACCACTTGATTGGGACTGAGACAGAGGCCGGATTGCTACTCGAGCTCCTAACAAGCCGAGTTGTCCTGCTGCAGGGTAGTTCGGATCCTCTTGACGGTGTTTGTGGAATCGACAGCCAAATGAAGGTTCTGCTTGAGAATGCCGCTCTGTACTTCTGCTGCTAAGGCAGCTGTGTGTTCTTCTGTACGGAGGGAGCATTCCGTATTTCCATTGACTGTTATGACGCCACGTGGACCGGGAATCTTGAGCTTGAGATAAGCATAGTGTGGCATTGCGTTAAATCGGGCGAATGCGGTTCGTGCGAGCAGCGTATGATAGCCGATGCGAAAGGGGACGATATCAAAGATTAACTCCTCGCTTCGGAAGTTGTCCGGAGATCCGAAGAGAACCTATATTGTGATTGAGCCCGTGCAGCGGGCCTCTACGCCCGGTTTGACTCCTTTGAAGGTAGTCTTTGTTGGTTTGATCCGTGATGGATGAATGCCCATTTTGCGCACTGTATCCTGATAGAGCAAGTTGAGGCTGCTGCCACCGTCCATCAGGACTCGCGTCAGGTGGAACCCATCAATTATTGGGTCCAGGACCAGTGCAGCTGAACCGCCGTGACGGATGTTGGTCGGATGATCTTGGTAATCAAAAGTGATCGGGCATGATGACCATGGACTGAATTTTGGGGCGACTAGCTCTATCGCATAGACGTCCCTGAGTGCACGCTTGCGCTCCCTCTTGGGGATGTGTGTAGCATATATCATGTTAACTGATTTGACCTGAGGGGGAAACTTCTTTCGTCCCCTTGTTTTTGGCTGCAGGGGCTCCTCGTCATCGTCCTTGCTCTGCAATCCCTTTTCCTTGTTCTCGGCATTTAACTTGTCGGCTTGCTTAAAAACCCAGCAATCTCTGTTTGTATGGTTGGCTGCTTTGTCTGGGGTGCCATGGATTTGGCACGGACGGTCGAGTATGCGGTCCAAGCTGGATGGTCCCTGACTGTTCCTTTTATATGGCTTTTTCCGCTGACCGGACTTGGAGCCGCTGAATCCGGCGTTAACTGTAGTGTCATCGGTATTATCACCATTGCTTCGGCGCTTGTGTTTGTTATGTCGGAGCTTTCCATTGCTGCTTTTGGCCTCGGAGGGGCCCACCTCGCTGGCTGTGTTTTTGCTATGAGCCAGCCAACTATCCTCACCCGCGCAAAAGCGGGTCATGAGTGCCATGGGGGCTGCCATAGATTTTGGCTTTTCATGGCCGAGGTGGCGAGCGAGCCATTCATCGCGGATGCTGTGTTTAAAGGCCGCTAGGGCTTCGGCATCCGGACAGTCGACGATCTGGTTCTTCTTAGTTAGGAACCTAGTCCAGAATTTCCTGGCTGACTCCCCGGACTGTTAAACTATGTGGCTTAAGTCTTCGGCGTCTGGTGGCCGGACAAATGTACCTTGGAAGTTGTCGAGGAAGGCCTCTTCCAAGTCCTCCCAGCTGCCAATAGAATTTTTAGGCAGGTTGTTTAACCAGTGCCGAGCTGGTCCTTTAAGCTTGAGCGGGAGGTACTTGATAGCGTGGAGGTCATCTCCCTGGGCCATGTGGATGTGGAGGATAAAATCCTCGATCCATACAAAGGGATCAGTTGTCCCATCGTATGATTCGATATTCATGGGATTGAACCCTTCGGGGAATTCGTGATCCATTACTTCATCAGTGAAGCAAAGAGGGTGTGCGGCGCCTCTGTATCTGGTCGCATTGCGCCGAAGCTCTGATGGAGTCCGTCTGCGGTTATCGGCTCGGGTGTGACTAGGTTTGTCACCTCCGAATAGGTAGCCATCATCACGTGTCGAGGGACGTCCTCGCGATCCATAAATCGATCGGGTATGTCCTGCTCTACTATCCAGGGTCTGCCGGAGGTCGTATGTATGACCCCGAGCTGTTTCGTCTCTATTTTTACGAGGCGGTGGGGCAGGGTACTGTTCGGTCTAAGTTGCCGCTCTATCCCGACCACGTGGTGGTCAGTCCACCGCACTGTCCCGACCGTGTAGTGGTTGATCGGCCGCATTACGCGAGGCAGCACTCCAACTCGGCAGTTCGAGCATCGCTGAGCCAGGCCGCGGTGGCCTCCGAGAAGGAGAAGCAGGCCGCCGCCAGAGTTGTGGGCAATCGCGAGGCGGCGCTGAAGGACGCCGAGGCCGCCTGCGACCGCTGCCAAAAGCTAGAGGGTGAGCTGAAGAGCCTGCGCGACGAGCGCGCGAAAGAAGCACATGACCACAAAGCGAAGGAGGAGGAGATGAAGGCTCAAGAGGACGCCATCAAGGGCCGCGATGCTGAGCTGGGGGAGCTAACGAAGGCACAGGCCGCGGAGCGCAGCCGACTGGAGGAGCTAGAGCAGAAGGCGAAGTCGAGGGAGGCCGAGCTCGACGCCAAGGCGAAGGTCCTGGCCGAAGACCGCGTGGCCTTCTCGCTTCTTGAGAAGAGGTCCAGCGAGGCGCTGAAGTCACTATACGAGAAGGGCCTGGAGAAGCCGCTAACCACCGACGAGGATGGCCCTGCTCAGCTGCTTCCCCACTTGGTGAAGGCGCTTGGGGAAGTCGTGGAGGGCATCGGTCCCATGGCTGCGGCAGAGGCTCGTGTCCTTTCTTCAGCTGCGCTGACGCGTGTCTTTAGCCATATGTACCTTCGCGACCCCAATGCTCGTCTCGACGAGCTGCTGGAGCCTGTAGCTGATGAACATTGTGTGGCCGCCGCCGCGGCCATGAAAGGTCAGGTGGAGGCCCTTCTGAAGAAGTTTCGCGGCTTCGTCCTCGTGCCCTCGATCGGTGATGCCACCGATCCTGCAGCTGGTGGTGCAGGCGAATATGACGCTACCAAGGGAGGAGCACCTTCTGCAGGCGATGGCGGTGTCCAGGGGTGACTTGCCGCTGCTTTCCTGTTTCATTCTTGCAATACGCATCAGGCCTCATGGAGGCGTTAAAAATTTCATTTGATATTGTGAGGACAATATGTCTTGTAATATTTGCTTCGAGATTTTGCGATTTTCTTCCTATTTGCTTTGTGTTCTGCGTCGGCAGAGCCCGACCCTGCGTATACCTCAACCGCCGTTGGGCCGACCGGAGACCAGGACGGACCAAGGAGTGAGGGGCTACGTGACCAGTTAGGCTCCTGAGTTGCGATGCTCAGGAGTCCCCCTTGATGCGCAAACAGCTTATAGGGAGAGTACGCGAGGATAGGTTAATGTTCTACGTTGGCAGAGCCTGCCCCCGCGCATACCTCAACCGTCGTTGGGCCGACTGGAGACCAGGACGGACCAAGGAGTGAGGGGCTACGTGACCAATTAGGCTCCTGAGTCGCGATGATCAGGAGTCCCCCTTGACGTGCAAACAATCTCTATACCTTTGCCCTCGCCGAGGCTCGGCTCGGGAGGGGCGTGCGACGACCAGGTCCGAGAGACCTAGTTGTGTGGCATGCATTTGGGCGTGACCCGAGCGCAGCCCCCAGGTCCGGGAGACCTGGTTGGGTGGCACACGCTTGGGCGTGACCCGAGCGCAGCTCCAATGCCTAGCCCCCTCGCGCGGCTCTCCCGAGGGGAGGCGTTGTGGTGAGACCGGATGCTGAGCTCTGGGGATCCCTGAGGTTAGTACGACCGTGAATCCACCCTCAGTTGTTTATCACCAGCGCGGAGCATAGTGCTTCCACTTGTGCACGGGCATAGCCGCTCCTCGGCAGTGTCGACGGCCAGCGCGGAGCATGGTGCTTCCACTTGTGAGTAGGAAGGGGGCTCCCTCTGCGGATAGCCCCCGGGGCGTGTACATCCCCGCCCTGACATGTGGCTTGCATGGCAGGGCTAGACGAGGTGTATCTGGGCACTCGTGAGCCAGCGCGGGACTCACGAGGCCCTACCTCAAGGCGGGTTGCGCCTGGTTTTGGTTCTTGTTTGCTGTGCTGGTCATGCGCGGTGGTCAGACAACCTGCATCGAACAAATCTCCTGAGGTTATCATGTGAGAAAGCCAAGCACCAAAGGCCCCAGGTGGTGACGTAAATGGGGTCGGCCCGCCAGACAGAGCTAAGACGTTGGATTTATCGACGCTGTAGGGACGGGCCCAAGCATAGACGCCGTGCTCAACTTACTCACACGAATGGTCCTGAAGAAAGACGGCCAGCGCGCGGTCCCCATGATGGGTGGCGATCGAGCAAGTAGTAATCATAGGTAGATTAAACATGAGAGTAGCAGGCTTAAGTAAGTGCATGGGAGATACATGCCACTGGGTCAAGCCCGAGCGGCTTGGGGATGATGCAGCCCGGGGGGCGCTCCCAACAAGGTAAGCTAAAGACATAAAAAGGGATACATGCCACAGGGACGGACCCACGCGGCCTGGGAATGATGCAGCCCAAGGGGTGCTCCCAGCTAAATGAACTTGGAAAATGTCACCTGGTTATGTTGACGAAGGAGAGTTGGGGCAGCTGAAGGTGCGCAGTGAAGGTGTTGCTCCTCACGAGCCACCGGGCCCTGAGCCTCAGGAGGCTCTGGGGGCTTAGGTGGTTCCTTGAGGACGGTCTCCATCTCCATCAGGACAGCGTGGTGGCTAGCCTGCTGAGCCGCTAGGATGCGCCACAAGTTGCGCTGGTAGGCGGACGACACGCTCGGCAGGCCGAAGGGCATGTGAATGTAGCTGTGCGGTGGGCCCTCACAGCGTCCCACGCGCAAAGGCCAAAAAAGCTCCTGAGAAGCGGCCCTGTTGAGCCCTGGAACATCGATGCAGACGCGCAGCCCGACATCCTCGCGTGGATGGGAAGCTACGCCTCGTGAGCAGCGGTCGCTGCACATGGCCCTTGCGTCTTGCAATTCCTGGGTGGTCTTGGTGATGAACTCCTAAATGGTGGGCGATCCTTACCATGTGCCCTCCTGAGGGAAACGTGTCAAGAAGCACGCCTCCAAGTGGTGCCGAAGCGCCTCCCTCATGATGCGGGCTAGGTCTGAGGCCTTCCAGAAGAAAGCCCTCGAGCCCTGCCCGAGAAGAGCGCCGGGCGCGCCTTCCTATGCGATGGAGGGAGGCGCCCCGGGAGCGGGTGCTGATCCTGAGGAGGCTCCGGCTGCGACGCCACCCTCCTGAGGTTCTGCAAGGCGCATCTGCTTCTTCTTCTTGGGTATGAACTCAGGAGGGCCCTCGCTCTTGCTGTCGGGGTCGTCGATTGCTACAGCTTGGAAGGCACGCTCGAGGGAGCACACTGCATCTCTTTCTTCACATGGGACTGTCGGTGTCAAAACCGGGGGATCTCGGGTAGGGGGTCCCGGACTGTGCATCTAGGATCGATGGTAATAGGAGACAGGGGACCCAATGTGTACCCAGGTTTGGGCCCTCTCTATGGAGGTAATACCCTACATCCTTCTTGATTGATATTGATGAATATGGGTGTTACAGGAGGTGATCTACCACGACACAGTGATGGCTAAACCCTAGAAGCCTAGCCTATATGAATATGGTAATGAATATATCCTTTCCGGACTAACCCATGTTTATATAGACACTGGGGGTATCTAGGGTTTACATAGAGTCGGTTACATAAGAAGGAATCTTCATAGTCGGTCGCCAAGCTTACCATCCACGCCAAGGAGAGTCCAATCCGGACACAGGTACAGTCTTCGGCCTTCATACCTTCACATCCCATCAGTCCGGCCCATGGATAATAGGCCGGACACCCGAGGACCCCTTAGTCCAGGACTCCCTAAGTAGCCCCAGAACCAGTCTTCAATAGAGAGGTATTCGGCACACGAATTGTCTTCGGCATTGCAAGGCGGGTTCCTCCTTTAATGATTTCCAAGTGATGTATTAGGCCATTGGTTCCATGTTGCTCCCCTCGGCTTATGCGCGTTAAATAACTTCGCCTCCCGCGTGTCAAGTGAAGGTGGAAGGTCAGGGTATTTTTACAGAGAACACCCCGCCCATGCAAGGGAGAGTGCCCATCAAAGAGATCGGATCCTAGATCCATTTGGCACCATAAAGAGGAAATCCCCGGAAACTGCTTGGGAAAAACCATTCCAGCATGGATAGCATCCCCAGCTCCTCCACCCATTACGGCCCAGAGAAGGGCCAGTGGGAGAGGTGTTCAGTGTCCCACAGTCAATTGGCGGAGCTGCAGACGTAGGGATTTCTTCCCCCCCCCCCAGATCTAGTTCCAGTTCGAGCGGGGCTAGATTGTCGGTGTTCTGGGAACGGGGGTCCCCAGACTTGCCTGCCTGCGGCCTGCGGCGTGGCTCAAAGGGGGGCCCAGCATGACCCATCTTCACCAACACAGACCCAAGACCCTCGTGGGGCGGACAACGTGGAGCTTCCTCAGGCACGGCCTCATCAGGCTGGCTCGCGAGGAGGCGGAGAGATCAAGGCGGGGTACCTCACGAGGTGCCCGTGACGCAAGCCATGACGACCAAGGGCGCCAGGCGGGTGCCAGCCTGCGCAGTGTCCTCCTTTCCCCTTTGGTGCAAAGGGGGCAAGCGCAGCCGTGGAGTACCGAGGCATCAGGCAAAGGTTGCCATTTCGGTGCAACAAGACCAAGACCAGGAGGACTGCAAGACGGAGGTCATCGTGGAGCCCAAGACGGGGTCACCACCAGAGCTTTGTGCAGGCGAAGACTACTTTTGTCAGGATAACTGGTACTAGCTGTCCCCTTTCAAATTAGCCCGCCATTGTTGGCTCCCTTCCCGCTCGATATTTGGGAAGAGGACCAGGGCCTCTATAAATAGGACTAGCCACACGCAGGATCGAAGGCAGCTAGATCGGAGATCAGATCGAAGGCAGCTAGGTGAGAGGTTGGAGGTTGGAGATCAACAATCGGAGAGAGAGAGAGAAGGATGACTGGACTCCTCCCAGCAGTTCATCGCCCAAGCCAAGAACAGACCCTCGCGAGGCTGTTCTTCCTTGTATTGTTCATCATCATCAGCCCAAGAGGCAATCCACCACACCACACACTGTAGTAGGGTATTACACCGCAACGGTGGCCCGAACCAGTATAAATCCTGTGTCTCTTGTGTTGTTCTTTCCATAGCTTAGATCTTAGCAAGGCAGAGGGGTGCAGGTAGGTAGGAGGCGAAATCTCCGCGCACACCCCAATGTTCGAACCTCAAGGGTCTGCCGGAACCCGAAATCCAACATTTGGCGTGCCAGGTAGGGGTGCACCGGAGTTTTCTCTTCCGCCACCGCCACGGCCTGCCTCGCGATGAGTAGCACATCGCCCGCTCCGGCCGCCGGCGCCAGCACGGGGGCCAGGGGGCTCCGAGCCCTGGCCCCAGCCCTACATCGGGTATGGTGGCCGGACAAGTTCAAGCCAATGACGCCGCCGCGCTACGGTGGCGCGACAGATCCGCTGGCCTTCTTGCTAGCGAGCGAGGAGGCCCTCCTCGAAGCTGGAGGTGATGATAGGGTCATGGCCAACTGGCTCCCCATGGCCCTCACCGGCGCTCCGCGCACATGGCTGCTCCACCTGCCGGCAGCCTCCGTGGCCTCCTGGGAAGAGCCTAGCAACCTCTTCCCCGCCCATCGCGCTACACCAACACCCCCGGTCGTCGCGGCCCTCCTGGGCGGCTCGCAAGCGCCGCCTACAAGTCACCACGTCAAGCCGTTCATCCACCGGGTCAGCGCCGCTTCCACGCGGCAGGGGGCTCTCCCGGACCGGGCGGCGCCCAAGGCCGGCCTGACCTTCAGCTCGGAGGACCACCCCTCCAACTTGGCCTACTCGGGTGCGCTCCCCATGTTGTGCACCCCCACCATCTGCCAGGTGGCCATCACGAGAACTCTCATTGATGGCGGTGCGGGGCTTAGCGTGCTCTCGGTCGAGGCCTTCAACCTCCTCTGCATACCCCTGGAACGGCTGCAACCCGGCCGGCCCTTCTCAGGCGTTGGGGGCGGGTCATCCAGCTCCTTGGGACAGATCCGGCTCCCAGTAACCTTCGGCACCTACAACAACTTCCGCATGGAGTTGGTCGACTTCGACATCGCCCCCATCGGCCTCCCCTACAACGCCATCCTCAGCTACCCAGCTCTGGCCTAGTTCATGGTCGCGACGCACCCGGCGTACGACCTCATGAAGATGCCCGAGAGCAGCGGTGTCCTCACCGTGCACGGGGATACCGAAGACGCGCTAAGGGTGCTCAAGCTCGCCTTCAAGACGGCGGCGTCGGCACAGCCCGCCGACTTGGAGACCCCCGAGCCCAAGGGGGCTGCACCCGCCAAGAAGAAACAGTTGTTCACCCAAGACAAGGCAGAAACCAAGCAGATACCCGTCGATGAGGACGGGTCCACCAACACCACTTTCACCATAGGCGCCAACCTCGAACCCGAGCAGGAGGAGGCCCTGGTCGGGTTCCTGCACGCAAACAAGAAGAAGGCCAGGCGGCAGTCCACAGAAAAGCAGGCCTTCATCGTCCAAGAGACCCGCCAAATTAGAAGCCGTTGGGGTCATTCGCGAGGTCTGATACCCGGATTGGTTGGCCGACCCTGTCGTTGTGCCAAAGAAGGGAGGGAAGGAGCGCATGTGTCTCGACTTCACCAACCTCAACAAAGCATGCCGCAAGATCCGTTCCCGCTCCCCCATCGACCAGATCGTCAATTCCACCGCGGAATGCGACCTGCTATGCTTCTTGGATGCCTTCTCTAGGTATCACCAGATCAAAATGGTGGTAGAAGACGTCGAAAAGACAGCCTTCCTAACCTCGTGTGGGGTGTACTGCTACACCTGCATGCCATTCGGGCTGTGTAACGCAGGGGCAACCTTTCAGCGGCTGATGCACATCACCTTGGGCCCGCAGCTCGGGAAGAATGTTGAAGCTTATGTCGATGACATTGTGGTAAAGTCTCGGGAGGCCAGGACCCTGATACAAGACCTGGAGGAAACCTTCGCGAGCCTCAACGTAGTGAACCTACGGCTCAACCCAGAGAAGTGTGTGTTCGGAGTCCCCTCGGGCAGGCTCTTGGGTTTCCTCGTGTCCCACCGAGGCATCGAGGCTAACCCGGAAAAGGTCAAGGCGGTGGAAGACATGAGCCCGCCAAAGACCCTCAGAGAAATGCAGAAGCTCACTGGGCGTGTGACCACGCTAGAGCGCTTCATCTCCAAGTTGGGGGAACGAGCGCTGCCCTTCTTCCAGCTAATGAAGAAAAAGGGGCCCTTTGAGTGGACTGAAGAGGCCGACAAGGCGTTCCAGGATCTCAAGCGATACCTGACCAGCTCACCGGTCATGGTGGCTTCGCGCCCTCAAGATCCCCTGGTGCTTTACCTCGCCGCCACTCCCTACTCCGCCAATGCATCCCTAGTGGCGGTTAGAGAGGAGCGTCGAATCAAAACCGCGGCAGCAGCCCGGGACAAGGCGGAACAGGAACAAGGAAGGCCCATAGAAACCGCCACCGCGGCTGAGGAGGATCAGCCACCGCAGAGGAGTGCACCGGAGGCGGAAGAGGCCCCTCTCCCAGATGGCCAGTCTCAAGAGGCCTCGTCGCCTCAAGAGGCGCCATGGTCTCCGAAGGGAGCCGCCAGCACTGACGCACCCAACCTCGTTGAGCACCTAGTGTACTTCGTCAGCACGGTGTTGCGGGATGCAAGGGCACGGTACCCCATGCCTCAGAAACTCCTCCTCGCGCTACTGGTGGCCTCGCGCAAGCTGCGGCACTATTTTCAGGGTCACCCCATCAAGGTCGTCTCATCATACCCCCTGGAGAGAGTGCTTAGGAACCCTAACTCAGCTGGAAGGGTCGCTGAGTGGAACATAGAACTGCAAGCGTTTCAGCTCAAATTCAGCACGACCAGAGTCATCAAGGGAGCAGCGTTGGCGGATTTTGTGGCAGAATGGATGGAGGCACCAGGCCTCAAGGCCGACGAGGATCGGTCCCTCTCCCCGGGAAGCGAGGCGCTAGAAGGCTGGGTCATGCACTTCGATGGGGCGTTCTCCAGGCATGGCGCTGGGGCTGGAGCGGTGCTTATATCGCCCACTCAGGACAAGCTCTACTATGTTGTGCAGCTCTGTTTCCAGCAAGGTGAAAATGTCTCCAACAACATAGCGGAGTATGAAGGTTTAATAGCGGGCTTGAAGGCCGCAGCTGCCCTGGGAGTGAAACGCCTCACCATCAAGGGCGATTCGCAGCTCCTTGTCAATTTCTCCAACAAGGTGTACGAGCCGAAAGATGAGCACATGGAAGCCTACCTTGCGGAGGTCCGCAGGATGGAGAAGCAGTTCTGGGGGTTGGAGTTGCAGCATGTGCCCCGTGGCACCAATCAGGAGGCCGACGACATCGCCAAATGGGCGTCCAGGCGGTTACCTCAGGAGCCTGGCGTTTTCGAGGAGCGGCTCTTCAAGCCCTCAGCCCTGCCATCAATGTCAAACACGGCTCAGCCTCGGGAGGAGATCCCCTAGCCACCTGCCTCAGGAGCTCCGGCCTGTGGCCCGGCCTCAGGAGCACGCCTGCTCCTGATGATGGAACCTCAGGAGGGATGCTGGATCACGGAGCTCCAGAGTTACTTGACACAAGGGACCCTGCCGGAGAAGGAGGAGGAAGCGGAGCGAGTGGCACGCCAGGCCACGGCATACTGCATCAAGGATGGAGAGCTCTACCGGAAGCGACCAGACGATGTATCCCTGCGCTGCATCTCCAGGGAGCAAGGGAAGGAACTGCTGGAAGATATACACGATGGAGACTGTGGAGATCATTCATCATCATGGACCCTCGTCGGCAAGGCATTCCGCAGTGGGTTTTATTGGCCCACCGCACTCAATGACGCCGTCGAACTAGTGAAAGCTTGTGAGGCCTGCCAGTTCCACGGCAAGCAGATCCATCAGCCAGCAGGAGGCCTGCAGACTATACCCCTTTCGTGGCCAGTCGTAGTCTGGGGGCTGGGCATCTTGGGCCCGTTTCCTCGGGCGCCAGGGGGTTACCGCTACCTCTACGTCGCCGTGGACAAGCTCACCAAGTGGGCCGAAGTAGAGGCTGTCCACACCATTCCCGCGGGTTCCGTGGTCAAGTTCATCAAGGGCATCGTGAGCCGGTTCGGGGTGCCGAACTGCATCGTCACGGACAATGGTTCGCAGTTCACAAGTAACCTCTTTAAAACATATTGTGCTAACCTTGGAACGCAGATATGCTACGCTTCGGTGGCGCACCCCCGAAGCAACGGCCAGGCCGAGCGAGCCAACGCAGAGGTCCTGAGGGGCCTCAAGACCAAGACGTTCAAGAAGAAGCTGGAGGCCTGTGGCAGAGGTTGGTACGATGAGCTTCAGTCCGTGTTGTGGTCCATCCGCACAACCGCGACCAAGCCGACCGGAGAGACCCCGTTCTTCCTGGTCTATGGAGCCAAAGCGGTCCTCCCTCACGAGGTCAGACGTTGCTCCGCGCGGGTCCTGGCGTTTGATGAGGCGCAGCAGGACGCCATGCGGGGGATGGACCTCGTGCTGGGGGAGGAACGTCGCCGAGAAGCCGCGCTGCGATCGGCGAGGTACCAACAAGCGCTGCGGCGATATCACTGCCGCAACATCCGCCCCAGAACCCTCGAGGTAGGAGACCTCGTGCTCAGGCGGGTTCTCTCCAGGGAGGGGCTGCACAAGCTCTCTCCCATGTGGGAGGGCCCGTTCAAAGTTGTTCATGTTTCCAGGCCCGGCTCCGCGCGCTTGGAGACTCAGGAGGGGGTGCTAGTCCAGAACGCATGGAACATCCAGCACCTCCGGAGGTTCTACCCCAAAAAAAGGCCCAGAGCCTGTGAAGAAGGTGAATGCCTGTGAAGCTGTCTCGTTTTGGAAAAGGCCCAGATCCCGTGAAGAAGGCGAATGCCTGTGAAGCTGTCGCGTTTTAGAAAAGGCCCAGAGCCTGTGAAGAAGGCGAATGCCTGCGAAGCTGTCGCGTTTTGGAAAAGGCCCAGAGCCTGTGAAGAAGGTGAATGCCTGTGAAGCTGTCGCATTTTGGAAAAGGCCCAGAGCCTGTGAAGAAGGCGAATGCCTGTGAAGCTGTTGCGTTTTGGAAAAGGCCCAGAGCCTGTGAAGAAGGTGAATGCCTGTGAAGCTGTTGCATTTTGGAAAAGGCCTAGAGCCTGTGAAGCTGTCGCGTTTTGGAAAAGGCCCGGAGCCTGTGAAGAAGGCCAATGCCTATGAAGCTCGCCGCCCGTGACACTCTCACGTAATAATGAGTTGGGGCTGTACACGCCCCGGAGTCTCAGGAGCGCCAGCCTCAGGCCCTGGGGCTCCCTCCCACGCCCAGTGGCAGCACTTAGCTCCACGCTAGTGAGAAGACGTCGAAGACTAGATTAGGTGCCGGACGCGGCTTTTCATTTGCTTTCCGCAGTTGACTTATTGCTTCTCATTCGAAGTTTTATTGAAGTTGTTGCCGTCTTTGGCTTATGGTTCTTCGACTTTTCACTCTCCTGCCTCGATTTCTCTTATGCAAGGCCTCGCGAGGGGAGGGACAGCCGAGCGCCCTTGCGAGTGTTCCTGTCCTAGTCGTTCAAAGGGTTGGCGACCTGGGTCCGTTACAGGAGCACCACTCCAGTCCGTGCCCCACGGGCACCGCGACACGAACACAGGGCCTGGGTTGGTCGCCCCCCCCCCACGGCTGGGGCCGGGAACTATCCACGCGCGGCACGTAGCCGGAAGGCATGATAACGGAAGCAAAATGATGATTAACAGCAATGACCCAAACACGCCCCCGCGGGGCTCCACACTACTGTCTTTTTACACAGGAAAAAGGAAAAGAAAGAACAAATCAGGCGTAGCTCGCCTCACACCGGCCTATAGGGAAGACTCGAGATGCCTCCGGGGCTCAAGCAGACTCCCTCTTGCGCTTCACTGGGGCGCGATGGCGGGCGGACACGCTACCACCTCCCAAGCAGATACGACGGCGTGGAGGCTGGCCACGGCCACTGCTAGAAGAGTCGCCGCCTGAAGAACAACCGGAGAAGCTTGGGGAACCCAGAGCGCCGCCAGTCACACGAGCGATGTCCTCTCCATCACCACCGGAGTTGGGTTCCCAGCCGCGGTCATCGTCCTCGGGGCAGCACCCCGCGCGGCGACCATCTTCCCCAAACACCCTCACGTAGAGGGTGGCATCGTCGTCAAACTTGAAGTGCAGGGTGCATCGATGGCTCAGGCCATGCGCGCGGGCAAACGTCTGCCAACCGCAGGCTAGGGCTGAAGCCCATGAGGCCCGGCTGCTGCAGCCGTCGGCCTGAAGCCAGAGGCCACCCGAGGCGCTGGCCGGGAGCTCGCCGAGGAGGAAGCGAGGAAGTGGAAGCCGGGTGCTAGTCGGCTCCGCCGACCACACGACGAACTCTGGCAGCACCTCTACAGCGCGGAAGCGCGGGCTAGGGGGACGCGCGACCGGAGCGTGCCCCCCGGCCACAGAAATCCGCCCGCCGCCGTGCTGGAAATCGTCTCCACGGCCGCGGGGAGCTGCCGTGGTGGCCACAGGATGTTTGCGAGGGCGCCCTCGACCGCGCTTGGGCGGGGGAGAGGCAGGCTCAACCTGGCGAGCCTTCCCCTTCTCTGCGGCCAAGAACCTCCTCGACGGGGCCATGAAGAAGAAGGAGAACCAAGGGGGATGAACTGGAAGGGCGCGCGCGGATCCGTACTTATAGCTGGCGAGGACCAACTGATGGCCCCCACGATCGCAGGTAATTATGACCCGCTTTGCATGCAGGGACTTGTCCAGTCCGCGCAGTTGCCGAGGCGCCATGGGGAAGTGGAGGCACCCACGTCCAATCAACTGCCACGCGGCGCCCAAGGCCGCAGGCTGTTAGGGCCCGCGGCGCTTCGCTCTTGCCCTTTCGCCTCCCTGCACGGCCAAGTCCGGGCGCGCCTTGGGCCCGGGGGCTACTGTCGGCATTCTTGGAACGGGGGTCCCCAGACTTGCCTGCCTGCGGCCTGCGGCGTGGCTCAAAGGGGGGCCCAGCATGGCCCATCTTCACCAACACAGACCCAAGACCATCGCGAGGGGCCAAGCCTCGCAGGGCGGACAACGCGGAGCTTCCTCAGGCACGGCCTCATCAGGCTGGCTCGCGAGGAGGCGGAGAGATCAAGGCGGGGTACCTCACGAGGTGCCCGTGATGCAAGCCATGACGACCAAGGGCACCAGGTGGGTGCCAGCCCATGCAGTGTCGTCCTTTCCCCTTTGGTGCAAAGGGGGCAAGCGCAGCCGCGGAGTACCGAGGCATCAGGCAAAGGTTGCCATTGCGGTGCGACAAGACCAAGACCAGGAGGAATGCAAGACGGAGGTCATCGTGGAGCCCAAGACGGCGTCACCACCAGAGCTTTGTGCAGGCGAAGACTACTTTTGTCAGGATAACTGGTACTAGCTGTCCCCTTTCAAATTAGCCCGCCATTGTTGGCTCCCTTCCCGCTTGATATTTGGGAAGAGGACCAGGGCCTCTATAAATAGGACCAGCCACCCGCAGGATCGAAGGCAGCTAGATCGGAGATCAGATCGAAGGCAGCTAGGTGAGAGGTTGGAGGTTGGAGATCAACAATCGGAGAGAGAGAGAGAGAGAAGGGTGACTGGACTCCTCCCAGCAGTTCATCGCCCCAGCCAAGAACAGACCCTCGCGAGGCTGTTCTTCCTTGTATTGTTCATCATCATCAGCCCAAGAGGCAATCCACCACACCACACACTGGAGTAGGGTATTACACCACAACGGTGGCCCAAACCAGTATAAATCCTGTGTCTCTTGTGTTGTTCTTTCCATAGCTTAGATCTTAGTGAGGCGGAGGGGTGCAGGTAGGTAGGAGGCGAAATCTCCGTGCGCACCCCAGTGTTCGAACCTCAAGGATCTGCCGGAACCCGAAATCCGACATAGATTCCTTCAACGGTGAGATTCAGGCAGAGGACTTCCCCAATCCATCTGGGGGAGAGCGAGTATGTTTTGTCCACTACCTGCTAAGGGGCGTTGGATTTCCCATTCATCCGTTCCTCCGAGGGCTTCTGGAATACTATGGCATCCAGTTGCACAACTTCACCTCTCCCTCCGTTCTACACATTGCGGGTTATGTCGCTTTATGTGAATTATTCCTGGGTATAGAGGCTCATTTCGAGCTATGGAGGAAGTTGTCATGTCTTGTCCCGCGTAACCACGAGGGGTGAATATTTGAAGTGGGCGGAGCCGAAGTATGGCGCATCACTGATACCGCATATCTGTCCGGCACACCAAGGAAGGCATCCAAAGAGTGGCCTTCCGAATGGTTCTATATTGAGGACGGCGCGCTTCATGACCCAGTTCGAAAGGGTCTTCCTGAATTTGCAAGTGTTCCGCTGAAGAAACGCCACAGTTGGCGTCCTCAAAGTCTTGAAGAGGAGGACAACGCAGAAGTTCGACAGCTTATGAGCATGATAAAGACGCTCGCTCAGTCCGGACATACAATAATCCAGGTAATGCCGATCTCCATAGTGCGTGGGGTTCAGTTGCTACAATACAGAGGGCTGCCCATATGGCACTATAATGGAGAGGATGACGCCTCCCGTTATGGCCGGAAGGGTCTGGATACCCCCGCCGCTCTGGCCAAAATATTGGCCGAGCTTTTTAAAGGGGAGGAAGAGGATTTTCTTCGCATTAAGCACAAAGATGGATATTCTATGTATAATCCTCCTAGTTGGGTAAGCTTCGCCCTTTCGAGTCCCCTCATTCCCCTTCCGGATTACTTTTGATAAATTTCAAGTCTGTTTGTTATGGCAGCATTGGCAGAAGGTCACCGAAGGAGTTCATAGTCCTGCCCCATAGCCAGAGATCCACAACCGGGAACTAGATCCTGGGTTTGAAGAGGATCCGGATATATTTGTGGTGCTCGCGAGGGGAGTGTTCCACCAGACAAGCTATGACGGCACAGAAGTGGCCATCACCGCCGACTATCTCGGCCTTCTTCCTGCTTCTCATGTAAATAATTAAGAAACACCTTCTCTAAAAGAGTGCTCTTATTCCGCCTCACCCATCGCACTATATCGTGCTTCACAAGGGAGATGTTCGGCGATTTCGAAGAGATCGGCTCCCGCGCTGGACAAGCCTTCCAAGAGGAAATTAAATGAAGACACGATCGTGCCTTCATCGAAGAGGTATGAATTCGCCAACCTGCCACTGAGCAGTTATGTCCAACCGTGACCTTCCTATTTTCCATTTTCCAGGAGGAAGGCGCGCTGGACCTTATCCGGGGGTCCGAGCGGCCGTACTTCCCACAACCAGGATTCAAATCTTGCCGTGAAGACGGGGGCTGATGCGGGGGCGATGCCGGACTATCCTCCAGCCCAGGACTCGGAAGATGTATCCGTCACCAACTCAGAATTGGAGAGTTCTATGAATCATCGGCGCCGCGAGCCCTTTTACAGGATCCTGGCTTTTCGGAAGAGTCGTTTAATGCCTTCAACATAGCCGATGCATACATCTGGGTTGCTTGAGATTGGGTTAGCAGGGCCACAAAGCAACATTTGAAAGATGTGCAGGTAAATTCGCTTTGTCTGACTATGATAACCATATGTCAGTAGCCCCCGAGACTTAAAGGAGTTGAAACAACTGATTTAAGGATCAATGTACAACCAGGTGCTTACAGAGAAGAATACCCAACTGGCTCAGGAACTAGAAAAGTGTCAGCGCTAGCTACTTGCTGCTAATGCCGAACTGGAGAAATACAAGGCATCTCCAAGAAATATTTTCCTCCATCAAAAATTCATAAGGCTACACCGATAGTGTGAATCTGGGTTCTACTCTTTGTGTTGGGTCGTTTAGACCAAGTACGAGAGCAGCTGGACGCCGCTCGAAGTGAAGAACATGGAGCCAAAAAGCTACTAGCAGCGAGCGAGCGTGTATTGACAAAGGTCGTTGAAGAGAAAAAGAAACTCCAGGATTCGAACATCAACCTAGGCGAAGAACTGAAAGATGTGCAAGCGCAACTAGCCGACTCTGTGAAGGAGAACAAGAAGCTCTGAGGTGGCGTATTCAGTATGTGGCCGCTTTTATCTTATAACATTTGGAGGTAGCGGTGGCTGATATAGCTATAATTGCAGGTTTGTTGACGAACCGCCCCGAAGAGGAAGTGTCTGGATCATCAAATGATCTTTTGCAGGAGCTGTCACAGTTGCACAAGCAAGCTCAGCAGGCTATGCGGACTGTAGCCGAGGCTTTGTGGCCATCCGACTCCCCTCCAGGAAGCATGGAGAAGCTGGTAGAGCTGTTCAAGTGAGCACGGCGGCGTATCCGGCTGTGGAAGATATGTGCCTGCCGAGAGGGTGCGCGAGAGGCCTGGGCCATGGTGAAGACGTGCTATACCAAGATGGATCCTAATCACATGGCTCGTGTCAGGCCGGTAGGGCCGAATGGGGAAGAAATTCCCGTTAGTATAGTATATGACCAAGTAGAGGTGGCCGCCAAATATTCTCAACGGGATTGTAAGTTAGACTGCCTGTTGGAAGGTGTAGAGGAAGAGGTGTTCGAATCCAAGTGACTGTGTACTTTCCTCATCTAGCTGAATTGTATATCATTTGTCATGGCGGACCTTTTCGATTCCACCTCCGGACCCGAGGGTGCAGAGTGTTTCCGAATATCGTCGCGGCCGAATAGGTCGGGGTATGCCTGGAAAACTAGGCGTAGGGGTCATAGTTGCTTGAACAGACAAGTTGTATCCAGCTAACTATGTTATATTACATTGATATCGTAAGAAACATCTTCCAGAGAGAATAGTTCTGTTAAGGGTTCCTTTCTCTAGGTGTGCATGCATTTAATGTACATGTCCGAATTGTGATGCGATCACCATAGTTTGTATGACTTCTGGGGGTGCACAACGGAGTGAGTTTAGAAAACATCTTTAATTCACCAACCAAATATTCCCTCAAGAACGCTAGCTTTCGGCTTCACCCAGTCTGAGGTACACATCCGGATGACCCGGCAGTAACAATCGCAAAGGTGCTCCCTTTATGCCCTAGCCAAACTAAAGGGAACGTAGGGCATAAGCACGGGAGCCAGGCAACCCACCTTGGCCAAAACTTAAGTCATATCGATGCATATAGTGGCGAAGAAAAGGTACATATGGAAAAACTCATATGTGAGGAGCTTAATGCTCAAGGAATGACAAGACCTACTGTCCGAGAAGCCCCTAGGTACAAGTAACATACATATTTAAAGATGTATGTGTCGATGTTGTGCGGTCTAGCCATACCGAAGCTTTAAAGCAAGAGAGAAGAAAGTAATCGAAAAAAGAGAGAGAAAATAACGGAAGCTACGGGGGAGGAGGAGACGAACACGAGGTTTGGCGCTAGGCATAGAATCTTCGGAGTCTAGCCGCGTTCCAGGGGTTCGGCTCGAGGCGATTGTCTGATGCATCGCGAAGACGGTACGCTCCTCCGGTGAGAACTTCGTCAATTATGAAGGGACCCTCCCATTTGGGCTTGAGTTTGTCCTTTTTCTTCTCTGGCAGGCGTAGGATGAGTTTGCCAATGTTGTAAGTCTTGACCCGTACTTCTCTGCTTTGATATCTTCAAGCCTGCTGTTGGTAAAATGCTGAATGGGCTTTTGCGACATCGCATTCCTCCTCCAGGGCATCTAGGCTATCCTGCCGAACAAGATAGGCTTCTCTCTCTTCGTACATACGCACTCGAGGTGAGTCGTGAATAATATCGCAGGGCAATACGGCCTTTGCGCCATACACCATGAAGAAAGGTGTGTATCCGGTAGTGTGGTTGGGCGTGGTCCGCAGCCCCCAGAGTACAGAGTCGAGCTCCTCAACCCAGTGCTTGTCTGATTCTTTTAAGGACCGCACTAGTCTGGGCTTGATGCCGCTCATAATGAGACTTTTAGCTCGTTCGACTTGACCATTGGTTTGTGGGTGGTAGACGGAGGCGTAATCGAGTTTAATACCCAGATTAGTACACCAGGTTTTTACTTCGTCGGTTGTGAAATTGGAGCCGTTGTCAATGATGATGCTGTGTGGGACACCGTAATGGTGCACAACACCGGATATATGAAGTCTATTACTGGGCCGGACTCAGCCGTTTTGACCGGCTTGGCCTCTATCCACTTAGTGAATTTGTCCACCATAACCAGCAGGTATTTTTTCTTATGGCTTCCCACTTTAAGGGGTCCAACCATATCGAGTCCCCAGACCGCAAAAGGCCAAGTGATGGGGATTGTTTGTAAGGCGGTGGGGGCATATGGCTTTGATTGGCAAAGAGTTGGCATCCGATGCAACGTTGGACAAGGTCCTGTGCATCTGCTCGGGCCGTCGGCCAATAAAACCCTATACGGAAGGCCTTGCTAACAAGGGCCCGAGCTGCGGCGTGGTGACTGTCGATCCCTGCATGAATTTCAGCCAAGAGTTGCCGCCCCTCTTCCTCAGATATACATCGTTGAAGGATTCCGGTGGCGCTTTCTTGTAGAGCTCTCCATCATGAACCTTGTAGGCCTTTGAATGCCGGACAATACAGCGGGCCTCATTTTGGTCCCGAGGAAGCTCTTTCCTGTGGAGGTAGGCCAGGAAGGGTTCGGTCCATGGGGCAATGACTGCCATGATGAGATGCGTCGATGGTGTTATTTCTATGGTTGAGCCCTCGATGACGTCGATGTCTTCGGGGTCCTGGATTATGTTTGGCTCCAAACTAGTAATGCCGTTTTCCCCCTGCCACACCACGGATGGCTTGACTAGCCTTTCTAGGAAAATGTTAGGTGGGACGGGGTCGCGCTTAGCGCCGATACGAGCAAGAACATCCGTCGCTTGATTACTTTCTCAGGCCACATGATGGAACTCGAGCCCCTCGAACCGGGCCGACATTTTTATGACTGCGTTATGATATGCTGCCATCTTCAGATCTTTAGCGTCGAAATCTCCGTTTATTTGAGATATTGCCAGGTTGGAATCCCCGCGTACTTCTAGGCATTGTATGCCCATGGAGACAGCCATCCGGAGACCATGTAATAAGGCCTCGTATTCGGCTGCGTTATTGGAGTCTGTGTATAGTATTTGGAGAACGTACTGGACAATGTCTCCAGTAGGGGACGTTAAAACGACACCCGCTCCTAACCCTGCTAGCATTTTGGAGCCTTCGAAGTACATGACCGAATTGGAGTATGTGTCGTACTCTTTAGGGAGTTCGGCCTCTGTCCATTCGGCGACGAAGTCGGCCAGTACTTGGGATTTGATAGCTCGACGCGGTTTATATGTAATGTCAAATGGGAGGAGTTCAATGCCCATTTGGCAATCCGGCCCGTAGCATCGCGGTTGTTTATAATGTCATTGAGTGGTACTTCGGAGGCCACCATGATCGAACACTCCTGGAAGTAGTGACAGAGCTTTCGGGATGCCATGAAGACCGCATATGCTATTTTTTGATAATGAGGGTACCGGGATTTGCATGGTGTAAGGACAGTAGATATGTAGTATACTGGCTTCTGAAGTGGGAATTTATGTCCGTCCTATTCTCGTTCGATGACGAGTACGTCGCTCACCACCTGGTGTGTTGTCGATATGTATAATAACATCGGTTCGCCGGCATTTGGTGCGGCCAGAATTGGATTGCCCGCAAGAAGGGTTTTTATTTCCTCCAGTCCGGATGTTGCTACGTCCGTCCACTCGAAGTGGTCGGTTCATCGTAGAAGGCGATAGAGTGGCAGTGCTTTTTCTCCCAATCTGGAGATAAAGCGGCTTAGAGCTGACACGCAACCCGCAAGCTTTTGGACTTGTTTAAGGCCTGTTGGCTTACCAATTGTGACAAATCTCGGATTTTGGCTGGGTTTGCTTCGATTCCTCTATTTGAAACGATGAAGCCCAGCAGTTTTCCCGTGGGAACGCCGAAGACGCACTTTTCCAGGTTAAGCTTAATGTCATACGTCCGGAGGTTGTCGAATGTAAGAGTGGGTCATCTATTAGTGTTTCGACTTGCCTGGTTTTGATGAAGACATCATCGATGTAAGCTTCTACTGTTTTGCCGATCTGTTTCTCCAGGCATGTTTGAATCATGCGCTGGTATGTGGTGCCGGCGTTCTTGAGCCCAAAGGGCATGGTGTGAAGCAGAATGGCCCATATGGGGTGATAAATGATGTTGCGGCTTGATCGGACTCCTTCATTTTGATTTGATGGTATCCAGAATATGCATCGAGGAAACACAGTGAGTCATGTCCTGCGGCGGCGTCAATGATTTGATCAACTTGGGGGAGGGGGAAGGGATCCTTAGGGCAAGCCTTGTTGAGGTCTTTGAAATCGACGCACAAGCGCCAGGATTTGTCCTTCTTTGGTACCATCACTAGGTTTGCCAGCCAGTCCAGGTGTTTGAGTTCTCTAATGAATCCGGCCTCGATGAGTTTAGCCAGCTCCTCCCCCATGGCTTGTCGCTTGGGTTCGGAGAAGCGCCGCAGTGATTGCCAGACCGGTTTGAACCCCTCTAATATATTGACGCTATGTTCGAGCCGCTCCTGTGGGATCCCTGGCATATTTGAAGGGTGCCAGGCGAATATGTCCCAGTTTTCACGCAATAATTCTCGTAGTGTGGTGTCAACTGTTGGGTTCAGTTGAGCTCCGATAGATGCTGTCTTCTTGGGGTCCGTTGGGTGGACCTGAAATTTGACTATTTCTTTTGCTGGTTTGGAGGAGGTGGATTTAGGGCGCTTGTCGAGGATCACGTCGTCTGTAACGCCCCAGATGTAACTTTCCATATTTGTATCCAACTCTTGCCGTCTCCGGCGCTAAGTTATATTTATTTCTCGGGTTGGGTCTTTGTCTTCGTGTGTGTTGTTTTCGTTTTCATGCATCTCATATCAGGTCATCACGTGCATTGCATTTGCATACATGTTCATCTCATGCATTCGAGCATTTTCCCCGTTGTCCGTTTTGCATTCCGGCGTTTCGTTCTCCTCCGGTGGTCATTTCTAGCTTTCTTTCTTGTGTGGGGTTTAAACATTTCCGGATTGGACCGAGTCTTGCCAAGCGGCCTTGGTTTACTACCGGTAGACCGCCTGTCAAGTTTCGGGTCATTTGGACTTCGTTTGATACCCCAACGGTTAACCGAGGGACCGAAAAGGCCTCGTGTGTGTTGCAGCCCAACACCCCCCAAATTTGGCCCAAAACCCACCAAACTCTGCTCCATGTCCTAGAGCGTTCGATCACGATCGTGTGGG
>NC_057812.1:444342729-444406169 GCF_018294505.1 Triticum aestivum | reverse complement strand
GCTCCACTTATATTTGCCTTGCCCATTCCTATGAGCTTAAATAGTCTTGATCGCGTGGGTGTGAGATTGCTGAGTCCCTGTGGCTCACAGATACTACAACTCCAGATGCAGGTCCAGGTGTTTCCGCTCCAGTTGACGATTACGAGCTCAGGTGGGAGTTCGACGAGGACTCTCAGCGTTACTACGTGTCCTTTCCAGATGATCAGTAGTGGTGCCTAGTTGGGGTTATCGATTCAGGACCTTGTCGCATGTTGGGGGTCTTTTCTATTTTGGCGCCGTAGTCGGGCCATGAGTGTTTGTTTGATGGATGTTATTTATGTACTCTGATGTGACGTGGCGAGTGTAAGCCAACTATGTTATCTCCCCCTTTTATTATGTATTACATGGGATGTTGTAATGATTGCCTGACTTGCGACATTGCTTTCAATGCGGTTATGCCTCTAAGTCGTGCCTCGACACGTGGGAGCTATAGCCGCATCGAGGGCGTGACATCGTCCCTGTCCATCGTGGAGCGTAGTGCGGTTAATTCTTCGGTTGCGAGGGCTTCGGACAACTCCTCCAGGGCCAGGGATGCGGTTTTGTTTTCAGCACGGAGTGCTATGTCCGGATCACTAACGAGAGTGATTATGCCATTTGGGCCGGGCATTTTGAGCTTCATATACCCGTAATGGGGTATGGCCTGGAAGCATGTAAAAGCATCCCGCCCCAATAGTGTGTGATATCCGCTCCTGGAAGGAGCCACTTGGAAAGTTATTTCTTCAGACCGGTAGTTCTTCGGCGTGTCGAATACTATGTCAAGTGTGATTTTTCCTGCGCATCGCGCCTCTCGACTGGGGATAATTCCTTGGAAGGTTGTGTTGCTTTGCATGATGCGGCTCATGTCTATTTCCATTTTATGTAGTGTGTCCTCGTAAATAAGGTTTAGTCCGCTGCCGCCGTCCATGAGGACCTTGGTAAGTCAAAACTCGTCCACGATGGGACTGAGGACTAACGCGGCTGACACTCGTACTGTTCTGTACTTTGGTTCATCGCCGGTGTTGAATGTTATAGACATGTCGTTCCAGGGGTTTATCACAGCAATTTGGCAGACTTCGGCGAGCTCGCGAAGCGCCCTTTTTGCGCTTGTTGTTTGAAGCGAATCTCTCAAAGACCGTCAATACTCTTGAGTTATCGTCCCCTGGGGGATGCCGTTCTGGGTCGTCCTTGATAAGGATGTCTTTGCCGCTCCTAGCTACATTCATAGTATCCAACATGATCTAAGGCTATGGGTTGCCACGGTATCTGGCGTTGTATGTATTTTGCATGGGCCATCGAGCCATCCCACCAGAACGGTGTCGTGCCGCATAGCGGTTTTGTGTTTCTTGACTGTTGGACTGTGGGTGCAGCGAGGGTGCGCCCTTTTCACCTGTATGGGGAGTTGAGTTAGGACTGACGGTTCCCAGCGAGCTGCCTGAGTTTTTCGGGTGCTCTCCATCGCGCTGTACTTTTGTATGATGGTTGCTAAGTCAGTGAATTTCAGTATGTGGCGGCGATTGATGGCGTTGAGGATTCCTTCGTCTGCGCAATTGTTGCAGAAAGCTGATATTGCGTCCTCGTCACGGCAATCTTTTATCTTGTCCTTGACAAGGAGGAATCTGGCCCAGAAGTGGTGGACCGTTTCCTGAGACTGCTGTTTTATGCTCATGAGAGAGTCTATATTAGGGTGGGTGGGTGGAATTAAATCCGAACCCCGACCTGGCCGATTATTCACAGTCTAACGACCTTTCGGGCTAAACAGTCCGGGTTCCGGAATATCTTCTGATTGTTTAGGACCGTCGTCCGATGCTATGTTAAGAGGGCTGGTCACGTCCATTCGCGGGTGGGTATCCGGCTCTGCCTGATCGATGGTCCGATCATAGTCCGTCTTCGGTATAGGCGAAGACTCGCCGTCCTGCTCCACGACTACTGCAATCTGGTGGGTGACCGGTAGGGTGTTGATTTCTCCTTGATCAGTCTTAGGCTCGATCCGATCGAAGTCTGTGGCTATTCCCAAAGAGGCGATGCGATCTAGGAGTTCGTTTAAAGACGAAACCTCTGTTGGATCCATCTTCTTGGAGTGCTCGGAGTTGATACGAAGGGGGTTTTCGATGGCCCGAGAGGTCATCATCGGCTCAACGGCCAAGCGGGCAATCATAGTAAAGCCGCCCAACCGGAGGGTTTGGCCCGGGGCCAGGGCTCCCCCGGAGGTGATGTTGTCTTTAAGGACAAGGCGAGCAATCGAGCCTTTTGTCGACGACACAGTGGGACTCTCAATGAAAGCACCAATGTCAGCGTCAAAACCGGAGGATCTCGGGTAGGGGGTCCCGGACTATGCGTCTAGGATCGATGGTAACAAGAGATAGGGTACACAATGTTTACCCAAGTTCGGGCCCTCTCTATGGAGGTAATACCCTATGTCCTGCTTGATTGATATTGATGAATATGGGTGTTACAAGAGGTGATCTACCACAAGATCGTGATGGCTAAACCCTAGAAGCCTAGGTTATATGAATATGGTAATGAATATATCCTTTCCAGACTAACCCCTTCGGTTTATATAGACACCGGGGGGGTCTAGGGTTTACATAGAGTTGGTTACATAAGAAGGAATCTTCATAGTCGGTCGCCAAGCTTGCCTTCCACGCCAAGGAGAGTCCAATCCGGGCACAGGTACAGTCTTCAGCCTTCATACCTTCACAACGCATCAGTCCGGCCCATGGATAATAGGCCGGACACCTGAGGACCCCTTAGTCCAGGACTCCCTCAAGGACCGTGATGATCCCGCTGCTTCCCGGCATCTTGAGGACATTGTAGCCGTGATAGGTCACCGCCATGAACTTGGCGAGGGCTGGATACCCGAGGATGGCATTGTACGGCAAACGGATGTGCGCGACATCGAAGTCGATGAGCTCGGTGTGGTAGTTCTTGCGTTCCCTGGAGCTGACAGGGAGGCGAACCTTCCCTATCGGTGTGGTGGAACCGTCGGTCACTCCTGAGAAAGGCTTGGTAGGCTGAAGCTGGTCATATGTCACTTGGAGGTTGTCGAACGTGTTAACAGACAGGATGTTGAACCCTGCGCCGCCGTCGATGAGGGTCGTAACTTGCACGTTGCTGATGACTGGGGAGCAAAGCATCGGGAGGGTGCCAGCGGTAGCTGTGCACTTGAGCTGATCTACCGAGTTGAACATGATGGGGCATTGGGACCATCTGAGCGGGCATGTGACTTCGAGCTTGGGGAGGACTGCATTCACTTCACGAGCAAACTGCTTGAAGATACGTTGCGAGGCTGGGGCCTGGGCTCCGCCCAAGATGCAGGCAATAGCACGCGGTTCCTAGAAGCCCCCAGCCCCCTCGTCTTGATGGTGTTCGTCATTCCTTCTTGGCGGTGGCAGTAGCGGAGGGAGTCCGGCGTTGCCTTGAGGATGATCCTCACGAGGCTGATCCCTCCAGGCGCCCTCGCGAGGCTGATCCTGCCAGCGGTCCTCACGAGGTTGGTCGCGCCACTCCTGGCGCGGGCCATGGTCGTCCCAGCGTCCGCCACCATGTCCTCCTCCTCGGCCGTAGCCCCGGTCGCCGCGCTCGAGGCGTCGACCGAAGCGTCCTTCGCGAATGGCTCTGAGCTGTTGACAGTCCCTGGTGTTGTGGGTATTCAGGTTGTGGAAGGCGCAGAACAAACGGCTGCTCTTGGATGACTCTGGTTGGTCTCTGTCATGCTTGGTGTCTGGTTCCGCTGCGAGCACGGGTGCTCCCTTGCACTTCACGTCCTTGGCCTTAGCTTTCTTCTCCTCCGGGTCTGCGGCTGGGAGCTCGAGGAGGGAGAGGTGCCCCTCCTCAGCTCTTGCGCACTTGGTCGCCAGGTTGAACAACTCCAGGGATGTGCACAGCTCCTCATGGATAGCGAGCTCTTCCTTCATCTTGACGTCGCGGACGCCATCAGAGAACACAGAGATGATGTCCTCATCCGTCACCTTGGGGGTCTTGAGGCGGACGTTGTTTAAGCGTTGGATGTACTTCTGGAGGATCTCTCCCGTTTGCTGCCTGACACGGCGCAGGTCACCCGCAGCCGGTGGGCAGTCGCAAGTGCCTTGGAAGTTGGTGATGAAGCGGTTGGGCATCTCGTCCCAGGAAGAGATCGAGCCCGGTGGCAGGTTCAGGAGCCAGGAGCGGCTGCCATCCTTGAGAGCCAAGGGAAACCAATTCGCCATAACTTTTTCGTCTCCATTGGCCGCTTCGATGCTCAGCTCGTAGAGCTGCAAGAACTCCCGGGGTTGGGGGTGACGTCGTAGTGAGGAGGCAGATCCGGCTTGAACTTGCCCGACCAGGCGACTCTACGCAGCTCGGGGGTGAAAGCGCGGCAATTGGATGTGGTCGCCGGGGCCCGCCTTGGGGGTGGAGCTTCGTCTTGATGGGATCCGCTCCCTACTGCTACAGGTGGCGCGCGGTCTTGCCGCCGTAGCTGGTCCAGGCGCGATGGTGCGAGGAGCGGTGGAGTGGCGGAGCGTTTTCTTGCGATCGAGGGACTTCTTGACAGCCTCTTTCTTCACGCGTGGGCGCGGGACGCGGCGGGTCGCGTCCTGGAGCCGCGCGCCTTGGCGCCAGGGCACCGTCTTGAGGCATAGGTGGTGGAGGCGCTCTGTGAGCTATGTCGCCCGTAGCTGGCGGAGAGAGGGACAGCGCAGGGGAGCCCCCTATGGCGCGGACAAGCTCGGCGATGCGGTCGAGCCAGTCCTCATAGAGGCCGTCAACCGGTCGGTAGCGCAGCAGCTTGTGCGCCATGAGGAGCGCGACCCATGCGTCCATGGGAGGGCGACGTGCATGGGAAGAAGAACTGGCCGGGGTCAGCGCTCGTTCCCCGCCGGGCCGGTGGCGGCGTTAGCGGCAGGCGACGGGGAACGATGAGGTGGCCCGCCGATGGGAGTCGTCTGAGCGATGCAGGCGGTGAGAACAGCCCGACGCTCAGCACGAGCGCGGCGCGCATCTGCCATGGAGATGACGGAGCAACGGGGCGCGGAGCGACAGAAGGAAGCTTCGGCGCACCCCTACCTGGCGCGCCAAATGTCGGATCACGGGTTCCGGCAAAACCCTCAAGGTTCGAACACTGGGGTGCGCGCGAAGGTTTTCTCCCTATCGATCCACGCCCTAGCTCTCGAAGATCTCGCGGACGAACTCGACAAACTCACAAGACAAAGACAAAAGATTTATACTGGTTCGGGCCACCGTTGTGGTGTAATACCCTACTCCAGTGTGGTGGTGGTGGATTACCTCTTGGGCTGATGATGAACAGTACAAGGGGAAGAACAGCCTCCTGAGGTTGAGGTGTTCTTCTGCTTGGCAAACTTGTGTGGGTGAGATGCCTCTGAATGAGCTCTCCTTCTCGCTTTTCTCCTTTTCCCCTGTCCCTGCTATGGTGGCTAGTTCTACTTATATAGGCCCTGGTCCTCTCCCCAAATATTGAGCGGGAAGGGAGCCAACAACGGCCAATTTGAAAGGGGGCAGCTAGTACAGCTTATCCTGACAAAAGTAGTCTTCACCTGCAAAAGGCCTTGGTGGTGACGCCGTCTTGGGCTCCATGGTGACCTCCGTCTTGTCGTCCTGCTGGTCTTGGTCTCATTGCACCGATATGGAAACCTTTCCTTGATGCCTCGGTACTCCGCGCCTGCACTTGCCCCCTTGGCACCAAAGAGGAAGCAAGGACACTGCGCGCGCTGGCGCCCGCCTGGTCTCGATCGTCATGGCTTATGTTACGAGGACCTCGCAAGGTTTGCCTTGCCTTGATCTCTCCACCCCTCGTGAGCCTGCCTGGCGAGGCCGCTCCTGAGGAGGTCCTGCATCGTCCACCTCGTGGGGCTTGGCCCCTCGCGAGGGTCTTGAATACCTCGTTGATGAAGATGGGCCCCCTAAACCAACAGAAACAATATCCTTATTGTAGTCTATCTTAGTATTAACAGTATTCAAGAAGGGTCTACCAAATATAACGGGACAAAAGTCATCTTGTGGGGAACCAAGAACAAGAAAATCAGCAGGATATTTAACTTTCCCACACAAGATTTCAACATCTCTAACAATCCCAACCGATGAAATAGTATCTCTATTGGCAAGCTTAATTGTAACATCAATATCTTCTAACTCAGCAAGTGCAATATCATGCATAATTTCTTCATATAAAGAATGAGGTATTGCACTCGCACTAGCACCCATATCACATAAGCCATAATAGCAATGATCTCCTATTTTAACAGAAATAACAGGCATGCCTACAACAGGTCTATGTTTATTTTTAGTATCGGGTCTAGCAATTCTAGCAGCTTCATCACAAAAGTAAATAACATGCCCAGCAATATTATCGGCCAAGAGATCTTTAACCATAGCAATACTAGGTTCAACTTTAATTTTCTCAGAGGGTGTAGGTGTTCTAGTATTACTCTTACAAACCACAGTTGAAGCTTTAACATGATCCTTTATTCTAGTAGGGAAAGGTGGTTTCTCAATATAAGCGGTAGGAACAATATGATCAACATTATAAGTGATAGTCTTTTCTTCATCTTTAATAGGTTCAACTACTTTTACTTCAATGGGAGAATGATATTTAAGCCACTTCTCCTTAGGGAGGTCAACATGAGTAGCAAAGGATTCACAAAAAGAAGCTAATATCTCAGAGTCAAGTCCATATTTAGTGCTAAATTCTCGAAAGGCATCGGTATCCATAAAAGATTTAACACAATCAAACTTAGGTGTTATACCTGACTCCTTACCTTCGTCGAGTTCCCAATATTCAGAGTTGCATTTAATTCTTTCCAATAAATCCCATTTGAATTCAATAGTCTTCATCATAAAAGATCCAGTACAAGAAGTATCGAGCATGGAGCGATTATTGAGAGAAAGCCGAGCATAAATTTTTTGAATACTAATTTCTCTTGAGAGCTCATGATTGGGGAATGAATATAACATTCACTTAAGCCTCCCCCAATCTTGAGCGATGCTTTCTCCTTCATGAGGCCAAAAATTATATATATAATTACAATCACGATGAACCAGCTACATAGGATAAAACTTCTGATGAAATTCCAATTTTAATCGGTTGTAGTTCCATGATCCAATATCATCACATAGCCTAAACCATGTCAATGTCTTTCCCTTCAAAGATAAAGGGAAGATCTTCTTCTTGATAACATCCTCGGGCATACCTGCAAGCTTGAATAATCCACAAACTTCATCCACATAGATTAAGTGCAAGTCGGGATGCAATGTTCCATCTCCTGTAAAAGGGTTAGCTAGCAGTTTCTCTATCATACCCGAAGGAATTTCAAAATAAACATTTTCAGTAGGTTCAGTAGGTTGAGGAGCAACTCTTTGCTCTACTAGTCGGGGTGAAGATACCCCGAACAAGCCCCTCAAATGATTACTTTCCATAGTAACAAGTGAAAGTAAATTTCAGCACACTATATAAATTTTTGCTTACCAAATTCCACCTACCAAAGGCACTTCACTCCCCGGCAACGGCGCCAGAAAAGAGTCTTGATGACCCACAAGTATAGGGGATCGATCGTAGTCCTTTCTATAAGAAAGAGTGTCGAGCCCAACGAGGAGCAGAAGGAAATGACAAGCGGTTTTCAGTGAGGTATTCTCTGCAAGCATTGAAATTATCGGTAATAGATAGTTTTGTGATAAGGTAGTTTTTAATGGGTAACAAGTAAATAAGAAAATAAGGTGCAGCAAGATGGCCCAATCCTTTTTGTAGCAAAGGACAAGCCTGGACAAACTCTTATATAAAGGAAAGCGCTCCCGAGGACACATGAGAATTATCATCAAGCTAGTTTTCATCACGGTCATATGATTCGCGTTCGGTACTTTGGTAATTTGATATGTGGGTGGACCGGTGCTTGGGTACTGCCCTTCCTTGGACAAGCATCCCACTTATGATTAACCCCTCTTGCAAGCATTCACAACTACAAAAGAAGTATTAAGGTAAACCTAACCATAGCATGAAACATATGGATCCAAATCAGCCCCCTACGAAGCAACACATAAACTAGGGTTTAAGCTTCTGTCACTCTAGCAACCCATCATCTACTTATTACTTCCCAATGCCTTCCCCTAGGCCCAAACAATGGTGAAGTGTCATGTAGTCGATGTTCACATGACACCATTAGAGGAGGGACAACATACATCTCATCAAAATATCGAACGAATACCAAATTCACATGACTACTTATAGCAAGACTTCTCCCATGTCCTCAGGAACAAACGTAACTACTCACAAATCATATTCATGTTCATAATCAGAGGGGTATTAATATGCATAAAGGATATGAACATATGATCTTCCACCAAATAAACCAACTAGCATCAACTACAACGAGTAATCAACACTACTAGCAACCCACAGGTACCAATCTGAGGTTTTGGGACAAAGATTGGATACAAGAGATGAACTAGGGTTTGAGATGAGATGGTAATGGTGAAGACGTTGATGGAGATTTGATAACCCACAAGTATAGGGGATCGCAACAGTTTTCGAGGGTAGAGTATTCAACCCAAATTTATTGATTTGGCACAAGGGGAGCCAAAGAATATTCTCAAGTATTAGCAGCTGAGTTGTCAATTCAACCACACCTGGAAACTTAATATCTGCAGCAAGGTATTTAGTAGCAAAGTAATATGATAGTAGTGGTAACGGTAGCAAAAGTAATTTTTTTGGTTTTATAGTGATTGTAACAGTAGCAACGGAAAAGTAAATAAGCGAAGAACAATATGTGAAAAGCTCGTAGGCAATGGATCGGTGATGGAGAATTATGTCGGATGCGATCAATCATGCAACCGTTATAACATAGGGTGACTTAGAACTAGCTCTAGTTCATCAATGTAATGTAGGCATATATTCCGAATATAGTCATACATGCTTATGGAAAAGAACTTGCATGACATCTTTTGTCCTACCCTCCCGTGGCAGCGGGTTCCTATTGTAAACTAAGGGATATTAAGGCCTCCTTTTAATAGAGTACCGAACCAAAGCATTAACACTTAGTGAATACATGAACTCCTCAAACTACGGTCATCACCGGTAAGTATCCCGATTATTGTCACTTCAGGGTTAACGGATCATAACACATAATAGGTGACTATAGACTTGCAAGATAGGATCAAGAACTCACATATATTCATGAAAACATAATAGGTTCAGATCTGAAATCATGGCACTCGGGCCCTAGTGATAAGCGTTAAGCATAGCAAAGTCATAGCAACATCAATCTCAGAAGATAGTGGATACTAGGGATCAAACCCTAACAAAACTAACTCGATTACATGATAAATCTCATCCAACCCATCACCGTCCAGCAAGCCTACGATGGAATTACTCACGTACGACGGTGAGCATCATGAAATTGGTGATGGAGGAAGGTTGATGATGACGATGGCGACGGATTCCCCTCTCCGGAGCCCCGAACGGACTCCAGATCAGCCCTCCTGGGAGAATTTAGGGCTTGGCGGTGGCTCTGTATCGTAAAACGTGATGAATCCTTCTCTCTGGTTTTTTTCTCCCCGAACACGAATATATAGAGTTGGAGTGAGGTCGGGGGAGCACCAGGGGGCCCACGAGGCAGGGGACGCGCCCAGGGGAGTAGGCGCGCCCCCACCCTCGTGGACAGGGTGTGGGCCCCCTGGCCTTGATTCTTTCGCCAATATTTTTTATATATTCAAAAAATAATCTCCATTGATTTTCAGGTCATTCCAAGAACTTTTATTTCTGCACAAAAATAACACCATGGCAATTCTGCTGAAAACAGCGTCAGTCCGGGTTAGTTCATTCAAATCATGCAAGTTAGAGTCCAAAACAAGGGCAAAAGTGTTTGGAAAAGTAGATACGTTGGAGACGTATCAACTCCCCCAAGCTTAAACCTTTGCTTGTCCTCAAGCAATTCAGTTGACAAACTGAAAGTTATAAAGAGAAACTTTTACAAACTCTCTTTGCTCTTGTTGTTGCAAATATGTAAAGCTGGCATTCAAGTTTTCAGCAAAGATTATGAACTAACCATATTCACAATAACATTTAGGTCTCATGTTTACTCATATCAATGACATAATCAACTAGCGAGCAATAATAATAAATCTTGGATGACAACACTTCCTCAAAACAATCATAATATGATATAACAAGATGGTATCTCGCTAGCCCTTTCTGAGACCGCAAAACATAAATGCAGAGCACCCCTGAAGATCAAGGGCTGACTGGAAATTTTAATTCATGGTAAAAGAGATCCAATCAAGTCATAGTCAATGTAAACTAACAATAATACATGCAAATGATAGCGGTGCTCTCCAACTGGTGCTTTTTAATAAGAGGATGACGACTCAACATAGAAGTAAATAGATAGGCCCTTCGTAGAGGGAAGCAGGGATTTGTAGAGGTGTTAGAGCTCAGTTTTGAAGTAGAGATGAATAATATTTTGAGCGGTATAATTTCATTGTCAACATAACAACCGAGAGATCTCGATATCTTCCATGCTACACACATTATAGGCGGTTCCCAAGAAAAATGGTAAAGTTTATACTCCCCCACCACCAACAAGCATCAATCCATGGCTTGCCCGAAACAACGGGTGCCTCCAACTAACAACAATCCTGGGGGAGTTTTGTTTGCAATTATTTTGATTCGATTTGAGCATGGGACTGGGCATCCCGGTGACCAGCCATTTTCTCATGAGTGAGGAGCGGAGTCCACTCCTCTTGAGAATAACCCGCCTAGCATGGAAAATACAGACAGCCCTAGTTGATACATGAGCTATTCGAGCATACAAAACAGAATGTTTAATTGAAGGTTTATAGTTTGGCACATACAAATTTACTTGGAACGGCAGGTAGATACCGCATATAGGTAGGTATGGTGGACTCATATGGAATAACTTTGGGGGTTTATGGAATTGGATGCACAAGCAGTATTCCCGCTTAGTACAAGTGAAGGCTAGAAAGAGACTGGGAAGCGACCAGCTAGAGAGCGACAATAGTAATGAACATGCATTAAAATTAATCAACACTAATGCAAGCATGAGTAGGATATAATTCACCATGAACATAAATATCGTGGAGGCTATGTTGATTTTGTTTCAACTACATGCGTGAACATGTGCCAAGTGAAGCCACTCGGATCGTTCAAAGGAGGATACCACCCTATCATACCACATGACAACCATTTTAATAGCATGTTGGCACGCAAGGTAAACCATTGTAAACTCCCAGCTAATTAAGCATGGCATAAGCAACTATAATCTCTAATTGTCATTGCAAACATGTTTCATTCATAATAGGCTGAATCAGGAACGATGAACTAATCATATTTACAAAAACAAGAGAGGTCGAGTTCATACCAGCTTTTCTCATCTCAATCAGTTCATCTTATATCGTCATTATTGCCTTTCACTTGCATAATCGAATAGTGTGGATAACAATAATAGTGCACGTGCATTGGACTAAGCTGGAATCTACAAGCATTCAATTCAAGAGAGAAGACAAGGTAATATGGGCTCTTTGTTAGATCAACAATAATGCATATGAGAGCCACTCAACATTTTCATCATGGTCTTCTCCTCTCGACCCCCAAAGAAAAGAAATAAAACTATTTACACGGGAAAGCTCCCAACAAGCAAAAGAAGAACGAGAAATCTTTTTAGGTTTTCTTTTTAATTACTACTGCTACAGGCATGGAAAGTAAACTAGCTAAAAGCTACAGCTAATTTTTTCGGTTTTTCTTAAGGTTTTTCAAACACATAAGAAGAAAGCTTAAAAAGAAATTAAACTAGCATGGATGATACAATGAAAAAGTATGAGCACCGACAACTGGCATGAGTGTGTGAACATGAATGTAATGTCGGTGAGAGATACATACTCCCCCAAGATTAGGCTTTTGGCCTAAGTTGGTCTATGCCCTAGGATCAAAGTGGCCCTCTCCGGTGTCTGGAGGAGTGTCCTTTGGGTGCCATTGGTTGGTGATCTCCTCCGGATCCCACTGATAAATAGACTGACGGTAAGGATCAAGTGGTGGCTCCGGCTCAGGCTCTATAGCTGACATCTGGCCCCGGTACGCATGAATGGCCTCAGGCAAAATGAGGTACGTGCCTGAAAATATGTTAAACAAAGAGGGCGCAGGCAAGGTAATAATCTCACAATAATTTTGACCAAATATTAATTTGTACTTAAGTATCCTTTTCTTATCCTTAACAATAAACTCATGTGCTACCATACTCTTATAATCTAGAACAATAGGAGGTAGCAACTTTTCCTCTTTCTCAAAATGCCTGATAGGTATGTTAAAGTGTGCAGCAAGGCGCGAGCCAAAGATACCTCCGAGGACGAGGCCCTTTGTACGGTTCAGATTTAACCCTTTAGCAACAATAGCGCCTAAACTGAAAGTAGTATCACGAAACAAGGCATGGCACAAAATAACAATATCAGGGCACTAAGGTTTCCGCAGTTCCCATGACCAATTAAACATCTACTAGCAAATATTGCGAAGTAACGCAGAACTGGAAAATCTATGCTAGTGATTCTTGCATCGGAAACCTTCCTAGTTTCCCCTACAGCAATCATATCAATAAACCCTTCCACATCGTTACGATGCGGTTCCTCTACGCTGCCCTCAAAGGGTATCATACAGACCCGGCAAAAATCCTAAAGTGACATCTCCTTATGCTCATCATATAAATAAAATTCCACCGAAGGTGGCGATCTCCTAGCCTGGAAATGGAAATTTTGCACAAAAATATTGGTGAGTAAGAGATATTGTTCACGCCAGTCGTGGAGGAAGTCGGTGAAGCCTGCATTCTCAGCCAAATAATAAAAATCTTCATAAGTCCCGGCTTCTCTCAAGAACTCATCACAAGGCCATTCACACGGCCGAACCTCCGCAGTACGAGGGAGATTATACTTGGGCTTCTTGTTCTCTTCACTTTGCTTATCCTTCGAGCTTCGGCTCGATGAGCCCCTCAAAAATCTCTCCATCTTTTTCTAAAAATTTCTGAAATTATTATTAACTTAAAATAAAAGTGAACCAAACTCAAGAAGATTGATAGCAACTACTCCTACAAGTGCCTAGAGGCCATATCATGCATTAAAACTACTTTTGACCACATAAATTTGACATGCAAGCTCAAGAACAGGGTCACCTAAGAAGCAAAAATTTGCAATAAATAAAGCACTAGAACAAAAACTAATTGAACCATTGGAGGAGTCACATACCAAAGACCAATCCCCCAAAGCAGTTTGTGAATGGAGCTTTAAGCAAGGAGATTGAAAATGGCAGCAAGATGAGCATGAACTCGGGTTTCAGCTGGTGGGTGATTTTTTCTGGAGCAAGACGAAGTGTGTGGGTGCAAGGATAAGTGGAGGGGGCCCATGTGGGGTCCACAAGGCAGGGGGTGGGCGTTCCCTCCACCCTCGTGGGCACATGGTGGGTCCCCCTGGTGTTCTCAGTGCGAGATATTCTCAAATATTCTAGAAAAAATCATATTAATTTTTCACGCAATTTGGAGAACATTTATTTTTGGAGTATTTTTTATTGCATGGATAATTGAGAAAATAGACAGAAAATATTTTTTTTCTTTATTTAATATAAATAATAGAAAGTAAAAAGAGGGCACAGAGAGTTGTGTTTTCTAAACTCATCCATCTCACACTCATCAAAAGGAATCCACTAACAAGGTTGATCAAGTCTTGTTAACAAACTCTTTTCGAATAACATGAAACCGGAGAATTTTCGAATAACACTAGTTACCTCAACGGGGATATGCATGTCCCCAACAATAAGAATATCATATTTCTTCTTGACAGTAGGAAGAGGAAATTCAAAACCTCCAATAGTAATCGTTGAAATTTTTCCAATAGAATTGATATTGTGGACTTGAGGTTGTTTCCTCGGAAAGTGTACCGTATGCTCATTACCATTAACATGAAAAGTGATATTGCCTTTGTTGCAATCAATAACATCCCCTACAGTATTCAAAAAGGGTCTACCAAGGATAATCGACATACCATCATCCTCGGGAATATCAAGAATAACAAAGTCCATTAAAATAGTAATGTTTGCAACCACAACAGGCACATCCTTACAAATACCGACATGTATAGTAGTTGATTTTCATCCATTTGCAAAGATATTTCATTGGGTGTCAACTTACTCAAATCAAGTCTTCGATATAAAGAGAGAGGCATAACACTAACACCGTCTCCAAGATCACATAAAGCAGTTTTAACGTAGTTTCTTTTAATGGAGCATGGTATTGTTGGTACTCCTGGATCTCCAAGTTTCTTTGATATCCCACATTTAAAAGTGTAATTAGCAAGCATGGTGGAAATTTCAGCTTCTGGTATCTTTCTTTTATTTGTAACAATTTCTTTCATATACTTAGCATAAGGGTTCATTTTAAACATATCAGTCAAACGCATACGCAAAAAGATAGGTCTAATCATTTCAGCATAGCGCTCAAAATCCTCATCATCCTTTTTCTTGGATGGTTTAGGAGGAAAAGGCATGGTTTTCTGAACACATGGTTCTCTTTCCTTACCGTGCTTCCTAGCAACAAAGTCTCTCTTATCATAACGTTGATTCTTTGATTGTGGGTTATCAAGATCAACAGCAGGGTCAATCTCTACATCATTATCATTGCTAGGTTGAGCATCAACATGAACATCATCATTAACATTATCACTAGGTTCATGTTCATTACCAGATTGAGTTTCAGCATCAGAAATAGAAATATCATTGGGATTCTCAGGTGTGTCAACAACAGGTTCACTAGAAGCATGCAAGGTCCTATCATTTTTCTTCTTCTTCTTAGAAGAACTAGGTGCATCAACATTGGCTTTCTGATAATCTTGCTCAATTCTCTTAGGGTGGCCCTCAGGATACAAAGGTTCCTGAGTCATTTTACCCCCTCTAGTCAGAACTCTAACAGCATTATCATTTCTCTTATTATTTAATTCATTGAGCAAATCATTCTGAGCTTTAAGTACTTGTTATACTTGAGTGGTAACCATAGAAGCATGTTTACTAATAAGTTTAAGTTCACCTTTAACTCTAGACATATAATCACTAATGTGTTCAAGCATATCAACATTGTGTTTCAATTGTCTACCAACATAAGCATTGAAGTTTTCTTGTTTATACATAAAGTCATCAAATTCATCCAAGCATTGGCTAGCAAACTTAGTAAATGGGATTTCACATTTATCAAATATATAGAGAGAATATCCTTTACTACCTGTGTCGGGTTATCAAGACCATGTATTTCTTCAATAGGTGGTAAATTCTTAACATCTTCAGCTTTAATACCTATTTCTTTCATAGATTTCTTCGCCTCTTGCATATCTTCAGTACTGAGAAATAGAATAGCCCTTTTCTTCGGAGTTGGCTTAGGAGGTGGATCAGGAAGTGTCCAATCATTTTGATTACTCAGCATATTATTCAATAGCAACTCAGCTTGATCAACAGTTCTTTCCCTAGAAACACAACCAGCACAACTATCCAGGTAGTCTGTGGAAGCATCGGTTAGTCCATTATAAAAGATATCAAGTATTTCATTTTTCTTGAGAGGATGATCAGGAAAAGCATTAAGTAATCGGAGAAGCCTCCCCCAAGCTTGTGGGAGAGTCTCTTCTTCAATTTGCACAAAATTATATATTTCCCTTAATGCAGCTTGTTTCCTATGAACATGGAAATATTTAGCAGAGAAGTAATAAATCATATCCTGGGGGCTACGCACACAACCAGGATCAAGAGAATTAAACCATGTTTTAGCATCACCCTTTAATGAGAACGGAAACAACTTAAGGATAAAGTAATAGCGAGTTTTCTCATCATGAGTAAACAGGGTGTCTATGTCATTTAATTTAGTAAGATGTGCCAATACAGTTTCAGATTCATAGCCATAAAAAGGATCAGATTCAGCCAAAGTGATTAACTCAGGATCGACAGAGAAATCATAATCCTTATCAGTAATAAAGATAGCTGAAGTAGCAAAATCAGGGTCATATTTCATTCTAGCATTCAAAGACTTTTCTTTAAGCTTAGCTAATAATTTCTTAAGATCAGACCTATCATTGTAAGCAAGAAAGTCTCTAGCAGTTTTGTCGTGGAATTATCACGGCAGATGTCCTAGTGTGAGGACTTAGTCGTGGAGCCATCGCGATGAGGTCAGCTTAAAGGGGTTAATCGGGACAAAGGACAAAAGGAGTTTATACTGGTTCGGCCCCTTACGGTGAAGGTAAAAGCCTAATCCAGTTGGAGGTGTTATTGCTAGGGTTTCGATGAGCAGGGAGCGAATACACTTGACCCGGCTCTCGATCTTGTTGTTTCTTGTCCTAAGCCGCCGCTAGGTCGTCCCCTTATATACACGGGTTGACGCCCTGCGGTCCTTAGAGTCCTGGCCGGCTTATACAATGTATCCGGCTCGGTGACCTTTCTCATATGCCTTACAATACAAGTTTACATACACGGCGGTTTATACTCATGGGCCTTAAGCTGCTTTCGAGTCTGGGCCCTCTACTAAGCCTATCTATGAACCGCCGTAAGATTCTTGGGCTTCATTGAGATGAATCATCTTAGGGATGACCCGGCCCCTCCTGGGCGGGTCATACCTAATAGTTATATCCCCAACATTAGGCCCCAGGTTGATTTGAACTTGTTCATGTCAATCTTCTGGACTTAAAAAAATCCTTCCATATCTGCTGCAAAAAACTCTGTAACCCGTCATGACGTCATCTCCAAGAATTTCGGAAACCCGCCACGACGTCATCTTTAACGGGTCTTTATCTTAATGTCTTCCCGAAAATCGAGGCGACCAATTAGCTGGATAACCATCATTTGGCCTCCTCGTCTTTCGCGCCTGCCTATTTCCTATCTCCTTATAAATAGGACCCGAAAGCCATCATCCATTCTTCTCCTTCTTCTTTCTTCCTCCTTGCAATGCGACGTCCTGCATGAACCTCGCCGCTGTCGACCTCCGTCTTCGACCTCAACTCCTGCCGTTGCATCGCCCTGAGTGGACCAGAGAACTGCAGCGCCACCCTGCTGCCCGAACAGCATCGGTAAGCTTTCTGTTCCTCATCACGGATCTGTCATTAGGTTTTGTTGGTGTTCTTCGGTGTTAGTTGGTGTTCATCATTGTCCTTTCTTTTTATTTGTTTAGATCCATAGGTTAGATCCAAAAGCTATATGAATCTTGTGCGGTAGCAGTTTCAGTACATGTTTTAATACTAGAACATATCCCCACCATGACAGATCTTCTCTAGGAATCCTTTGCTCTTCCTCTGTCACTTTTTGTAGATGAATTTATCCCACTTTTTTGGAACAATGGTAGATCCAAATTTATAACCTCAATCTGCGCAATCTGTTTGTCCCAATACTTAACAAATTTTGTTTTCGATAACTCTTGAATATCTTAGTCATGGCGGCTTACTCCGCTGGCTTATCTTTACTTCATATATCACTAGCCCTTACCTAAGCCGCCATTATAAACATGCACTGTATTTGTTGACTTGCAATCCCACCAACTAACTTGAGCCGGCAAATTATTTCCTCTTAGATTGTCCTTTCATCATGCCGCCAAAGACGATGACAACTTGCAACTGGGTCCCTTCCACAATCACCGAGAGAACCTTGAAAGATTTTGTCACTGTCGGATACTTACCAGAAAAAAGTGTCATGCCTTACCGCGCTCCTGACCCGGCTGAAGAGAGACCTTAGCTGAAGGATGGTGAAATTATTGTCTTCACTGATCATATGAACCGGGGCTTCTCGCCACCCGGCTCAAAATTCTTTGGAGATGTTCTACATTTTTTCAAGCTTCATCCGCAAGATATCAGACCCAGTTCCATATCAAACATCTGTAACTTCCAAGTTTTCTGCGAGGTTTATCTTCAAGAAGAACCTACTATTGAGCTCTTCAGAGAATATTCTACCTGAACCGCCAGAACGAATACACCAACGGTCCCAGCTTGGAACTTGGCGGGATTTTGATTCAACGCAGACGAGATGCTATCTTCCCTTTAGTAGTCTTGCCAAGCCATCCCAAGGACTGGAATCAAACATGGTTCTACTGCAAAGACACCTCACCGTCTGATGAAAATCCAATGTCGGGTTACCGTACTGAGCGTCTTGACACTAAATACCAACTCCCTGATAAACTTACTGCTGCCGAACGCGAGAAACTTGTCCCCACAATCAAAAAAGTTCAAGCCTTGCTGGGAAACAGCTTAACTGGAGTTGACTTGATCCGCTGTTGGGTCGCATGGCGGATCATCCCTCTGAGCCGCCGATCCGGTTTGATGTGTAACTATACCGGAGGAACAGATGATCCATTACGTCATAGCTCCCTGCGCCTGACCGAAGAAGCCATTGTTGAAATGGCAACCACTCTTGTCAATAGCAAGTATGAAGACTACAACATAGTAGGGTTGAATCCTTTCTGCAAGCTTAACCCGGCGCCAGAGGTAAATCTTCTTGACTTCTTTTTCCTCAACAGTTAAGTATTTGCGTGAATTTCAACATGTTATCTTTCCATAGGCTAAATCAGACTTTTGGAAAGTCAAATATGACCATGAGGCTGCCAACAAAGCTAGAGCTGCTGCGATAGCCGCCAAGAAGACCGTCAAAAAGTCTAAGAAGAAACCAACTGCCTTTGATTTACTCAAGCTGGATGACACCTCTGAGTCAGAGGTAGCCCTTGACTCTCTTGGCCTGTTTTTTAACAACCTTATTGACACTAACTATTGCCAGGATGACACGGGGACCAGCCAGGCAGTCGAAGAAGAGGTAACTATTATTTCCTTCGACTCAGAACCTTTACCAAGGCAGAAACTTCGGTGGGTAACCCGGAAAGTAAGGTTTTCACACCCCTTGGCTTATTTAGATCCTCATTTTCTTTTGAAATGACAACAACATGAGAGCCGCCGCCAGACCCGGACTGGTGGAGATGACGATTTACCCTCCGGCTTACCAAAAACTCCTCAGAAACGCCAAAATGAGGTTATTTTTAACCTTAACCCTTGTATCGACCAACGAGTTACTTTTATTAATCACTCAATTGTGATTCCACTCTTGCAGGAAATTTCTCGTTTCTCCTCTGGTGATTCTTCACAAACTCAACTGCCAGCTTTTAAGACCGCCCCGGGGTAAAGATAATTATCCTTCTTCTACACCTTTATATCTGCATCATTATACTAACTTATCCAAATTCTTTTTAGAGGTCAAGCAAAGCCCCAAAAAGCAAAGGCGACAAAGCCGGCTGAGGATCCAAAAATTGCTGAACCGGAGCAGCCAACTCTTGTACCGGAACATTCTGAAGCACCGGAAGATCCTGCTATCAACGCTCAACCAGATTTACCTGAGTCGTTTGTTGATGAAAGCATTCTTGATCCATCAACTGTTAAACTATCAAGCTCAACTAACCCGCCAGAGACTCACGATGATGATGTTTTAATCACTGGCACCAAATTCATTGAACCGGGGAATCCAACTGTGCTGGCAAGACACTCCGCAAAACAAGAAGTCATGGAGAGGCAGAAAGTGAGGTTTGACGTCTCCCACTATGCTCATCTGAGTATTAGTGAAGTGCTATCTGGTTATCTTAGTCAAGTGCACTCCAGCCGTGATTCAGAAATTTAGATGGTCAAACAGATGCACCAAAAATATGAGGTACGTTCCCCGGCTTATATAAGTTATATACCCAGCCAGCCTCCAAGTCTTCTGATTATCATAAAATTGAATGATCTGTAGACTTAAAAGACTTATAAGCCTCTGACTTAGACGCCCTCCAAGTCCGGTTTATAACTAAACCGGATGTTGATAGTATTTCAATTTGCATGTGTAGCCCCCAAGGGCCGGTTTAATCAGTATGAATGAGCCGGTCCTACTAATCATTGTATAGAACTGAACCGTATAGCCCTCATGAGCCGGCAGAGACTGTTGACGGCTTATCCAGCTCATTTGTAGAAAAAAGTCAAGCAATATGCATTAGCCCCCAAGTGCCAAGTGTTGTTGCCTGCAAAACACTTGGGACTTTTAGAAAGAGTCGTTTCCTTTGAAAAATGTGCACTGACAGATATTAGCCCCCAAGTGCCAAGTGTTGTTTGCTTGCAAAGCACTTGGGACTTGTATTTTATAATCTACCATGAAACTGAACAACCTTATGATGTATGCAGGCTGCGAACACAGAACTGGAATCTCAATTGTCTGAGGCCAACACCCGACTGGCGACTCAAGAGACTGAAACAAAGAAAGTTGAATACAAATTCCAGTTGAGTGTGTTTGAAGTAGAAAAACTGAAGACCATCTTTACTGCGGAGAAAGAGGCTTGGGCCAATGAAAATACCGCCTTGATGCAGCATGCTAAGAAGGCTGAGGCGGCTCTGAAAGAGGTTACCGCTGAACTCATGGTGTTTAAAGAATCCTGTGTCTCGGATGGTTCCTGCAATCTTCGGTAAGTCACCTTGTTACATACTCAAAGTGAGTATTTATCATCATAATATAAGCCGCCACTTAACCCATTGTGTAAACTTTACAGGTCCTAGGAGCAACAATCTGAGTCAAGATACACTGGTAAATCTCAAGGCGGTTTACACGCTTGTGGACCAATTGTATACTGGAGCTCAACGGACTCTTGCCATTATCTCCCCAGCAAATCAAGGACCAAACTTATTAAGCGATGTCTTGAAGAAGCTGTCTATCTTGCCCGCTATGTTCCAAGAAATCAAGCGATCTTGTGCTAGAGCCAGAGTCATGACAGCTTTGAGCCGCTCCAAAGCCTGGGTACCAGAGTTAGACCCAGCGGACGTAGCCAGTGGGTATCCCAACCTCAAGGAAGATGGAACTCCTTTCAACCAAGAAGACTTTGCTGCCTGTGTAAAAGAAATTCTCCCTCATGCAAGAAGATGGCCACTCCTTCGTATAAAGTGATGGACTTAATCCCGCCGATTCGTAAGCACACTTTCGCCCCTGAGATTGACCCGTCTGGTCTGATTGATGATGAGGCTGAATTCGTCGCCCTTCATGGCCTTGACTGGTCCAAACCCAACTTCCAAACAATGGAGGAGGACGAACCGGCAAGGGATGAGTCGCAACCATCAAGCCAGCCAGGCTAGGACTCATGAACCAGCTCCGTTTTATCATCTTCCATATGCGAAACTGAAAAACAGTTTATCCTTTTGGGCTCCAAGTGCCTTGTGATAGGCTAGCTTGAAACTTTGTGTTTTGCTATGCCATCGTGCATATTGTTCTGCTTATAACACTTTTATCCGTCATGCAAAGATATGCTATATGTCCTTTATGATATCTACAATTGTGAATCTGTTCCAGCATACAACAGATAAATAGTGTCCTTGCAGTTTACGGGTTATAATGCCACAATATGAACTTATCATGATTTATAACCAAGGTTGGTCGAAATAATAATCATATATGATTAAAAAATATATCATACCTATGATATTTGATCACACTTGTTGATTTACCAAGCCGGTGTAGTAAGGGTGATAACCCAAGACTTTGGATACTGATAGTTATTAGAGATTACCGGCTTATGAAAAAACTGGACCGGGTTAATAAACACCGGATATTTACCTTTATTTTATATTGGCAACTTATAGTCGAAGACTAGGCTGGGTTAATAAACACCGGTTAATGTCATATATGACTGAGAAGGCATTATAAGCCTTATTAGTTTTCAATCATGTATCAGTATGACACAAAAGAAAAAATCTCAAAAAGACATTCAAATCAAACAACAGAAAAAATCCAAGGCTTTCATAGGCCACCAAGCCAAAATATCTTCTTCAATGAAACTAGCATTAGCCACTGGAAGGTACGCGCTTTCGGTGAGCCGGCACTCACATTACCCAATCGACATTTTAACCCGGATAAGTTCAGTTCTTATTTAAAGATAGACTTATCAGGAGTATGCGGGGTCAGAGTAGCATCAAGCATCACAGGCCGATTTATCCAAGTTCCAAGGATGGCGGCTTTATAGCCTGAGCTTCTCCTTGCTATCCGTAAAAACGTGCCCTCTCATGACCAACCGGCGTTTTAACCTTAACGAGTTCAGGGTCTTGTTTAAAAGATTGACTGTTAAGAGTTCGGCGGGTCAATTAGGATTACCTGATGGAGAAGCATCTGGCATACAGGCAGGATAACCCGGGGTTTTAGGTGAATACACTTGGCTTCCAAGCCTGGCTTTTATAGCCTATCACAAGGTTATGAACTCTTTGTTCTTTAGAACAAAAGAGCCCCCAAGTGATATTTTGAGCTATGCTCAAGGGGAACCTATGTTTGAGTCGTGCTTTTGCAACAGACTGTCTTTGGCCCCATGTTTTTTGTATGTGGCCTATAAGCCGCATCAAAGGGTAATTATAACTTTTTTGTATAAAGTAGAAGCCCCCAAGTAATCGAAGACTCAATTATTAGATAGGGAAAAACGACAGAGGCCCTGCTTTAGCAGGGATGCCCGCTTTATTATATATATATATATACATTGTCAAAATATGTACATTGAAAGAGTCGGTGGCTCAGGTGTAGTATGGCCTAAGTCGAGCAATATTCTAGGGCCGACGAGTCTCCTCCTTTGACATGTGTGAGTCCTTGTGGTCTCGAACATCGATAAGGTAATATGACCCGTTATTTAGATTCGTGCTGACCACAAAGGGTCCTTCCCAAGGTGGGGATAACTTGTGCATATCAGTCTGATCCTGGATAAGCCGGAGCACCAGGCTGCCTTCTTGAAAAGTTCTGGTTTCAACCCGACGGCTATGATAATGGCGCAGATCTTGCTGGTAAATCGCCGAATGAATTGCTTCTATTTCACGCTCCTCATCCAACAGATCAAGTGTTTCTTGACGTTCTCTTTCATTGTCAGCTTCAACATAAGCCGCCACACAAGGCGAGTCATGACGGATGTCACTAGGGAGAACTGCCTCTGCTCCATAAACCATGAAGAAAGGTGTCTATCCCGTAAATCTATTTGGGGTGGTATTGATGCTCCATAACACGGAAGGTAACTCCTCCACCCAACAACCCGGCGTCCTCTGCAGGGGAACCATAAGCCGGGGTTTGATGCCTTTCAAGATCTCTTGGTTTGCTCTCTCAGCTTGACCGTTGGATTGAGGGTGAGCCACTGATGACACATCAAGCCAGATATGCTTAGAGAGATTAGTGCCATTGTATGTTATAATGTTGTGTGGAAAGCGAAAACAGAAGATCACCTTCTTCATGAATTGAACCGCCGTTGCTGCATCACACTTACTGACCAGCTCTGCCTCTACCCACTTAGTGAACTTATCAACCACCACCAAAAGGTGGGTCTTCTTATCCTTTGATCTTTTGAAAGGCCCAACCATATCGAGCCCCCAAACTGCGAGCGGCCAAGTAATTGGAATCATCCTCAATTCTTGAGCTAGCACATGGGCTCGGCGTGCAAATTTCTGACATCCATCACACCTGCTGACGAGGTCCTCTGCATCAGCATGAGCTGTTAGCCAATAAAACACATGACGGAAAGCTTTAGCCACAAGGGACTTTGAACCGGCATGATGACCACAATCTCCTTCATGAATTTCTCGTAAGATCTCACATCCCTCTTCTGGAGAAACACAACGTTGAAACACCCCTGTGACACTGCGATGATGTAACTCTCCATTAACAATTGTCATTGACTTAGACCGCCGGGTTATTTGCCTGGCTAAGGTTTCATCCTCAGGTAACTCGCCCCGGGTCATATAGGCCAGGTAAGGGACTGTCCAATCTGTGATTACATGAAGGGTCGCCACCAACTGAGCCTCCGGGTCAGGAATAGCCAAATCCTCCTCTGTAGGAATCTTAACCGATGGGTTATACAAGACGTCAAGAAAGACATTAGGCGGCACCGGCTTACGTTGAGAGCCCAACCAGCTTAAAGCATCTGCCGCTTCATTTTTCCTCCGGTCAACGTGCTCAACTTGATAACCTTTGAAGTGACCAGCAATAACATCCACCTCTCGCCGATAAGCCGCCATGAGTGGATCCTTAGAATCCCAAGTACCAGAGACTTGCTGAGCCACCAAATCTGAGTCGCCGAAGCACCTAACCTGGCTTAAGTTCATCTCCTTAGCCATTCGAAGACCGTAGAGCAAGGCCTCATACTCAGCTGCATTGTTAGTACAAGGAAACATCAAATGGAGAACATAAAAGAATTTATCACCTCGAGGGGAAGCAAGAATAACTCCAGCCCCCGAGCCCTCCAATTGCCTGGACCCATCAAAGTGAATAGTCCAATACGTGTTATCTGGCTTTTCCTCAGGCATCTGCAGCTTTGTCCAATCATTGATGAAATCCACCAGCGCTTGAGACTTGATGGCCGTGCGAGGCACATATTTTAACCCGTGAGGTCCAAGCTCAATGGCCCACTTAGCAACCCGGCCAGTTGCCTCCCTATTTTGGATGATATCTCCCAAAGGAGCAGAGCTAACCACAGTGATGGGACGACCCAGAAAATAGTGTTTAAGCTTCTGGCTGGCCAATAACACCCCATATACAAGCTTCTGCCAGTGTGGATACCTCTGCTTGGACTCAATAAGCACCTCACTGATATAGTAAACCGGCCTTTGAACTGGGTATTCCTTTCCTGCCTCCTTTCTTTCTACCACAATAGCAACACTGACAGCCCGACTATTACCAGCCACATATAGCAACAAAGGCTCCTTGTCAATAGGGGCTGAAAGTACTGGCGGCTCAACCAACTGCTTCTTCAAATCCTCAAACGTTGTATCAGCAGCATCACTCCAGACAAAGTTATATGTCTTTTTCATCATGTGATATAGAGGGATAGCCTTCTCCCCCAACCGGCTTATGAACCGGCTTAACGCTACCATACGACCCGCCAGATGCTGCACATCATTGATACACTCCGACTTAACCAGAGAGGTGATAGCTTTGATCTTCTTCAGATTAGCTTCAATTCCTCTATTAGACACCAAAAAACCCAGGAGCTTGCCTGTCGGTACACCAAAAACGCACTTGGCTGGGTTAAGCACCATCTTGTAAACCCGGAGATTATCAAAGGTTTCCTTCAAATCATCTATAAGTGTCTCTTTCTCTCTGGATTTCACCATAATATCATCCACATAGGCATGAACATTACGCCCAATTTGGCTATGAAGGAAATTTTGCACACACCTCTGATAAGTCGCCTGGGCACTCTTGAGCCCAAAAGGCATAGACACATAGCAGAAGGCTCCAAAGGGAGTTATGAAAGCCGTCTTCTCCTGGTCCTTAACTGCCATCTTGATCTGATGATAACCAGAATAAGCATCCAAAAAACTCAAACGCTCACAACCCGTCGTAGCATCAATAATCTGATCAATACGAGGGAGAGCAAAAGGATCAGCCGGACAAGCCTTGTTTAAATCCGTGTAGTCCACACACATACGCCAAGCGCCATTTTTCTTAAGTACCAGCATCGGGTTAGCCAACCACTCGGGATGGAAAACTTCAATGATAAACCCAGCTGCCAAGAGCCGGGCTACTTCCTCTCCAATGTCCTTCCGTCTCTCCTCATTAAAACGGCAAAGAAATTGTTTGACCGGCTTAAACTTTGGATAAATATTAAGAGTGTGTTCAGCGAGTTCTCTCGGTACACCCGGCATGTCTGAAGGCTTCCATGCAAAGATGTCCCGGTTCTCATGGATGAACTCGATGACCACGCTTTCCTATTTTGGATCCAGATTAGCACTGATGCTGAACTGCTTGGATGAGTCACCGGGAACAAAATCAACCATCTTGGTATCATTTGCCGACTTAAACTTTAACACCGGATCATGCTCTATGGTTGGCTTTTTCAAAGACGTCATATCTGCCGGGTCAACATTGTCCTTGTAAAATTTCAACTCCTCCGTTGCACAAACTGACTCAGCATAAGCCGCATCCCCCTCTTCACACTCCAGAGCTATCTTATGGCTCCCATGCACTGTAATGGTTCCTTTGTGACCCGACATTTTGAGTTGCAGATACACGTAACACGACCGCGCCATGAACTTGGCATAAGCCGACCGTCCAAACAGAGCGTGATATGGGATGTCGATCTTGACCACTTCAAAGGTCAACTTTTCTAACCTAGAGTCGCGATCATCTCCAAAAACAACTTCCAGAGCTATCTTACCGACTGGATATGCCGACTTACCAGGCACCACGCCATGGAAAACAGTGTTTGACGTCTAAAGATTTTTATCAGTCAACCCCAGGCGACGGAAAGTTTCATAATAAAGGATATTGATGCTGCTCCCTCTATCCATGAGTGCTTTGGTAAAATTATACCCTCCGACCTACGGTGCAACCACCGAAGCCAAATGACCCAAATTATCAAACCAGGGTGGATGATCTTCCCGACTCCACACGATGGGCTGCCCAGACCAACGTAGATAGCAAGGAACTGCCGGCTCAACAGCATTGACTAATCTCTTATGAAGCTTCTGGTCACGCTTACACAAGCTAGTGGTAAACACATGATATTTCCCACTATTCAACTGCTTCTGGTTGCTCTGGTAACCAAATTGTTGCTGTTACTGACCCCCTTGATTACTCTGTTGGTTGTAACCACCCTAGTTGTTGTGATTACCTTGATTTCCTTGGAAACCAGAGTTAGAACTGCCACCGCCATAACCCGGACCATGAGAGCCGGGCCCAGAACCGCCACCGCCATAACCCGAACCATGAGAGCCGGGCCCATAACCGCCACCTGGCCCATGGCTGTCATGGAAAAGATTTGAATTTTTGTACTCCTTCATGATGTGGCAATCCTTCCATAGATGCCCGGATGGTCTGTCTTTCGTAGTATGTCATGGGCAGGGCTGATTCAACATACGCTCAAGATTGATACCGGATCCGCCGGCTTGTGGGGGTGGTTTACCCTTACGACGCTGACCATTATTCTGTGCATTGGTGTTAGCCACAAAGTCAAAACTATTATCAGCTTTGCGCTTACCGTTGCCTCCCGGGTTATACTGCTGCCCCTTAGCGTTGCTGCTCCTCTTCCCTTCCCCACTTTATTGTCATCAGACTCGAGGTCTTTGGTACTATCAGAGTCAGCATATTTAACCAGAGCCGCCATGAGTGTCCCCATGTCATTGCAGTGGCGTTTGAGCCGCCCTAATTTCTGCTTCAAGGGCGTGAAACGGCAGTTGTTCTCCAACATCAACACCACTGAGTCGGCATTGATGCGATCCGACGAGTGTAAGATTGTTGATACCCAGCGCACCCAATGGGTTGTTGATTCACCTTCTTCTTGCACACAGGAGGCTAAATCCACAATCGACATGGGTTGTTTACACGTATCTTTGAAGTTCTAGATGAACCGGGCTTTCAACTTTGCCCATGACCCGATGGAATTGGCAGGGAGCCCCTTCAACCAAGTGTGGGCCGTCCCTTCTAACATTAGGGGAAAATACTTAACACATGCAGCCTCGCTGACATCCAGTAACTCCATGGCCATATCATAGCTCTCAGTCCATGCCTCGGGACTTAAATCGGTCATATAGTTAGGCACCTTGCGAGGGCCCTTGAAATCCTTGGGTAGGCGCTCATTTCGTAGATCTGGTACTAAGCATGGCACGCCCAAGTTTCTAAAGGTTACACCCGGCTCCACAGAGGTGGTTGGACGAACCAGAGTTGGTTGACGATCCGTATATTGAGCCGCCAGCTCGGCCTCTCGACGAGCTCTACCTTTATCCACCATGTTTTGAGCATTTGCACCACCGCCTGCCGGGTGACGGTGTCCTGGACTAGGGGGTACTCACCACGTCGTCTCCCGATCTATTAGATTGGGCCGAGGACCCCTGTGGCCGTATACTCATGGGCCAGTTCGGACAACTGCCGCATACAAGGAAGATTCCACAAGACTTGGCGATCAAGACAAGGACTTCTCCCCACCGGCGTATTCGGCTAGGACTCTTGTTAACTTAGGCCTCTGCTGCATTATATAAACCAGGGCCAGGCTAGTCGATAGATCAGATATACACATCAACAATCATACCATAGGCTAGCTTCTAGGGTTTAGCCTCCTTGATCTCGTGGTAGATCAACTCTTGTACTACCCATATCATCAATATTAATCAAGCAGGACGTAGGGTTTTACCTCCATCAAGAGGGCCCGAACCTGGGTAAAACATCGTGTTCCCTGCCTCCTGTTACCATCTGGCCTAGACGCATAGTTCGGGACCCCCTACCCGAGATCCGCCGGTTTTGATACCGACATTGGCGCTTTCATTGAGAGTTCCGCTATGTGATCGACAAAAGGATCGATGGCTCGCCTGCAGATCAACTGCGACTTCGGCATCTTCGTCACCAGCTCGACTGGTCACCTTGGTTCGACCAAGAATTGCGCCCCGTGTTCGGATCACCATGTCCGGACGAGGGCCTTCATCAAACATCAACTCCGATATCTATCAAGATCACGGAGGAATCATCTATGGAGCTCGGGGGCTCAACGTCAACATTGCCCTCAAGCGACCGTGCTGTTTTTCTGGATAGCGAACTCGTATATGCCACCACCACCTCCTCGAGTATCGCTTTGACGATCGCTTTGGTGGAATTGTACGGAATTGAGTCTACAACAACCCTGGAAAATTTCGTCGAGTTCCGATGGAGGAATCTCTGGCAATCCACGATATACCGGAGCCCTGTCAAATCTGGACGGGAATTTGGATGAGTTTAGGGCATGGTGTCCAGCTTCTAGCTCGGACGTCCTTTGGAAGATCCAACCGTTGATCGGCTGCGGAATTCCTATATCTACCACCTCTCAAAATTTCGGCTCAATCCGACCGTCAAAACTCCGGGAACCTTCCGATTAGTGCATCACTTTTCGGATCTGTTTTCTGCGCGAAAACGAATCCGACCTGAGTTCATCTTTTTTATGAACAGGATTTCGGACATCCCTTTTGAAGGAAGTTTTGTATGGGGTATTGTGTTTTGTTCCCGAACACATCCCACTAACTATAAGATCTTTTGAACATGATCTTCAACATCATGCTGGTGTCAAACTAGTCCGGCAATATTACTCCACGGCTACCGACCTGCGCTAGACACGGCGTCACTTTGTTGAGCCGAGCTCAACTTCTTTGGATCATCATCTCGGCAAGCCGAACAAGAGCCCGGCATCGCAAAGGATAAATCATCACCAACATCGCCGCCCCATGGATTACACGGAGCGGGCATACCGGCATCGCCGCACGGTCGCTTCATCAAGCCGGCATCGACCACGTCACGACCTGCATCGACAGGGCCGCACTATTGCTTCTTCAAGCTGGTGTTCATCATGCCGACCTACTTCGGCTCATCGGCTGACATCGAGGCTTCGACATCTCGGCTGGACCGGGGGCTTCGCCATCTCTTCATCAACCTACTCCGGACACTTCGGCGTCACTAGCCGACCAGCTCCGTCACGTTAGTTGGGCCGAGGGCTTTGCATCGGCGAGTCAACCTTTACCAACATTGCCATGCTGTCGTTTTATCGCCCATCAGGCAATGGGTGTGCGGAGCGGGTCCCAATTTTAGGAATCACCTTCCTTCGGATTGCTACAACAAATAAACCAAGTGCTATTTATCCCAGTATTTTTTGCTTGTTTCGGTTCATTTTTCCCAAGGAATTATTACTCTGGTTTGTCCGTCATATGTACACAGGTCTATCAAATGGTGGCTGCATTAACGACAGTCGCATGGTGGTTCGGTCAGTTTCCGTACATAGTCCGGCGAATGCCGCACTCGGAGCTCGGACCGACCTGCGAATTCAGGCTTGGCCACGCCTTTACTACATCACGCCGACGCCCTGCATCGACTTGACTTCGGCGCCAGGCCATATTTCTTTTATTACTCACTTTGCATAAATTATTTATTATGCAACGATTTTTTTTAATTATCATTATTACTATTATCTCCGGTTTGCACTATTTTTTGTGCACAGGAAAATGATCCGGGGACTTCGGTGTCACTCTGCCGGTCTGCATTGATCGTGCTATGTCACCACTTCGGTGTGTCAAGCTCTCCGCTCCGCCACCTTGGGACCGGCTTGAGGGATGGAACCTTGCCCCGCATCAAGCTCGGACCGCGTCATCAATACCGAACACATTAACCAGCTAAGTCGCTTTCATGCTCAAAGCTTTAATTTCTAATTTGTGTTCGGTTCGACCAAGCATTATACTTTTTTGGAAAAAAGTTGCTTGTAAAAAATTTTCCTTGTCCAGACTTTGTTTGTGACGCATAAATTCAAATACCACGTTCACTTGGGGGCTTCCTTTATGAAGCTTTTCCTGTTGCATATGATTATACTTGTACGGCTTCGTTCCTTGTTCGTGTATTACGCCACAATCTGCACCACATTGACTTAAGCGATTTGCAAGCTGGGTTGCCTCGCTCCTGTGTTTACCCCTACGTTCCCGATTGTTTGGCTAGGGAGTAAAGGGAGCACCTCTGCGATTGTCACGATCGGGTCACCCGAGCCGGACCTCAGACTGGGTGAAGCCGAAAGCTAGCACTCTTATAGTTATTCAATGATGGTCGGCGCACAACGGAACTCACGAGTACAAAAAATCTATTGCACAAGTCTCATAATAACAATGAGCACCGAAGAAAGGTATCGGGTGGGGTACTATTTTCTTCGAAGATGCTTCTTACACTTCACGGTAATATAGCATAAGTTCCCTGAGCGCGCTTTGTCTGTTACAGCCTTATGGGATGATTGCCTGGTTATTGAAAACATCGTCGATATTCTCGACCGATGGAGTACATAACACTTTTTCGGTCCTTAACCGAAGAGGGAGAAGCCGACGGTCGGTTAAGACACGTTTAAAGTTCGGTTGAACATAGATATGATATAAGTACTTCGGTACATGCAATCATTCTTCTACCCAAGTCACTTGGGGGCTCTTAAGTTTATTTGAGCCATTTTATAATAAGTGTTCTTCTTCTCAGTCGTTGCAAAGTTTTGTTATTATTTATCACTCATTTTTTCGACATGAGTGTGCGGTCACTAGCCAGGGAGCCTAATTTCTCTCTCAAAGCCGCTAGAGTTTAGTTTGCTAAACTGGCCTGATGAGAAGTACTCCGACCTCGGGATAGGAGGTTGAAGCCGTAGGCTGACCCGCTCGAAGTCTTGAGATAGGATGTATCATGTTAAAGCACGACAGAAGCACTTCTTTTTTCTAAGACCAACTTTCGGATTGGCACCGAACACTTGATATTGTTCAGACGTCATGTTTTTACTGACGTTTCTTGGTTTTCCAAGCATTTTGGCACTTTTAAACTATTTGTGCTTTTCCAGCATTAGTCTCGCAGTGCAACGCTGGACACCTTTAGGGATTCGGCAAAAACATTCTCAGATATTGCTATATATGCATCGGTTTCGAATTGTGTCTTCGGTCAATAGTTGGGTTGCCCGGCTCCTGCACTTGCTTCCTACGTTCCGTTTTATTCGGCTAGGCGTGCAAAGGGAGAACCACTGCGATTGTGCTTCCAGCTCACATGGTTAAGCACCTTAGTGGAGAAAGCTGAAAACTGACTGTCACAATAAGCGTAAACTGGTCAGCGATCCGATGACTATGGTGGGCCATTCATAACATTGGCCGAAGTGTTTACGGCTTGATCTCGACTGTCGCCGAACACTACTGGGGGCTATTAACTGGCCTCCCAAACTAAATCCTCGATATTTTGTTGTTACATTCGAGTTGAGGTTTCATGATCATGCTTAGCATGACAACCCAAAGAAAGGAACCAATAGCGGTACTATTTTCTTTGGAATACATTTCTTCTGTTAAACAATAATATAACATATCTCTCTGCGTACCTTTGTTTATAAAACCGTGTGGCTAGATTGCCTTGTTTGTCGTAAATCTTTGCCCTCATAAAGGCTTTATAAAGTAGGACAAACACTCCTCGGCTACTGGCCGAGGAGGTGGAAGCCGATGGTCAGTCAACAAAGTTTTGTACAATGCGGATCTGAGCATTAATGACGTAAAGTACTTGGATACATAGAGTCAGTACACATAATTTATGGATATTGATCCTTAATTCGGCCACCCATGCCCGCATTAAGGCTCGGGGGCTACTGGGCTTCGGGCTTATTATTTACAAATATTAAAGGGGCACATCGATCCCCTGATCTGGTGTTGCCACCCGACCAGTGTCTCGGGGGCTACAGGATTGCTTGTCCAATGCAGAAAATTTTATGTGCAATATAGTTTCCGAGGAGATTTTGATCCTCAGGTTGGTCGGCCGCACCCAACCTGAGTCTTGAGGACTGAGCACGCCGCTTTTGTGTCCCGAAGTATTCTGCCGAGCTAGGACTTGATCCTCAAGCCGATTTTGCAAATCAACCTGAGTCTCAGCGGCTACTGGGATCAGTGGTATTATGTCATCCTTCATGTGCATCTCGGGTTTTAGACCGATACACACCTTGAGGGCTACTGGCTATATATCTCGGCAGAGAATAAATTGCACCAATAAAAAATATTGACAAAAAATCGGCCCATAGTCGGGGTGGTGCACCACCTCGGAAGAAGTCCGGCATAAAGCTCAGGCGCTAGTGGCTGGCTCCATAGAGGGCATTTCCGGCATTAAGCTCGGCTAAACTCCTTCCACTTTTTGAACCAAGGTGATATGACACCTCGGATATAGTCCGACATTGGAGCCTGGACACAGTCCGGCGTTGGAGCTCGGATATATTTCGGCATTGGAGCTCGGATATACAGTCCGGCATTGGAGCTCGGATACATAGTCCGGCGTTGGAGCTCGGATACATTCCAGCGCTAGAGCTGGGAAGCGGTCCGGCGTTGGTGCACGGCGCAAAAGATACCTTGAATGCAGTCCGGCGTTGGAGCTCGGACGCAAGAGGACCCTGCCTCCCGGGAACAACTTCAATCCCGAGGTGTGGCATAAAAATAAACAAGGCATTGATAAAGGCCGGAAACTTAAAGGGGCTCCTTGGATACCCGACGTGTAAACTCGTCGAATGCATTTCGGCGATCCTCAAGATCGAAGATAAAGAAGATTTGTTGAACCAGTTTTCAAGACCTGCAACTGAAAGTGCAACTATCCCTAGGTGGTTTTGGTAATTCATAACAACATATAGCTCATTGAGCTAATGCTATTCCAAGATGATTATTTCAGGAAAGCTCAATGATTGGCATGGCATGGATGTGAAAGTGGAACCCTCAAAATGCTAAGGACAAAGGATTGGCTCAAGCTCAAAAGCTCAAGACTCTTCATTTTATATTTTAGTGATCCAAGATCACATTGAGTCTTTAGGAAAAGCCAATACTATCAAGGAGGGATGAGGTGTTGCTTAATGAGCCTCTTGCTTCATGTGCTTAGTGATATGCTCCAAAACCCTCAACTACTTTCCCATATCCAAATATGACCTAAACCCTAAGCCAAACTCGGTCCTACCGATTCTTCCTATCCGGCGCCACCGAGTTTCACTTGTCATAAGCCACTGCCAAACCCTAGCAATTCGGTTCTACCGATAGGGATCTCGGTCTCACCAAGATGGGATTGCAAACTCTCTGCTTCCCTTTCGTAACTTTTCGGTCTCACCGAAAAGAGCGAATCGGTCCCACCGAGATTGCAATGTAAATTCAGTGTTTCCTTTTTGTAACTTTTTGGTCTCACCGAAAGAGCAAATCGGTCCCACTGAGTTTGCCTGACCAACTCTCTGGTTAGCTAATTACCAAATTCGGTCTCACCGAGTTTGTGTAATCGGTCTCACCGAGATTACGTTATGCCCAAACCCTAACCATATGGGTCCTACCGAGTTGCATGTCAGTCCCACCAAAAATCTCTAATGGTCACTAGGTTTACATTTTCGGTCCGACCGAGTTTGTTGATTCGGTCCCACCGAGATTGGAAAACTGTGTGTAACGGTTGGATTTTGTGTGGAGGCTATATATACCCCTCCACCTCCTCTTCATTCGTGGAGAGAGCCATCAGAACACATACACAATTCCAACTCATATGTTCTGAGAAAGAACCACCTACTCATGTGTTGAGACCAAGATATTCCATTCCTACCATATGAATCTTGATCTCTAGCCTTCCCAAGTTGCTTTCCACTCAAATCATCTTTCCACAAAATCCAAATCCTATGAGAGAGAGTTGAGTGTTGAGGAGACTATCATTTGAAGCACAAGAGCAAGGAGTTCATTACCTACACACCATTTGTTACTTCTTGGAGAGTGGTGTCTCCTAGATTGGCTAGGTGTCACTTGGGAGCCTCCGACAAGATTGTGGAGTTGAACCAAGGAGTTTGTAAGGGCAAGGAGATCGCCTACTTCGTGAAGATCTACCGCTAGTGAGGCAAGTCCTTCGTGGGCGATGGCCATGGTGGGATAGACAAGGTTGCTTCTTCGTGGACCCTTTGTGGGTAGTTGCTTCTTCGTGGACCCTTTGTGGGTGGAGCCCTCCATGGACTCGCGCAACCGTTACCCTTTGTGGGTGGAGCCCTCCATGGACTCGCGCAACCGTTACCCTTCGTGGGTTGAAGTCTCCATCAACGTGGATGTAGGATAGCACCACCTATCCGAACCACGGGAAAAACATCCGTGTCTCCAATTGCGTTTGACTTCTCCAAACCCTTCCCTTTACATTTTTGCAAGTTGCATGCTTTACTTTCCGCTGCCAATATACTCTTTGCATGCTTGCTTAAATTGTGTGATGATTGCTTGACTTGTCCTACAATAGCTAAAATCTGCCAAGAACTAAAATTGGGAAAAGGTTAAGTTTTTATTTGGTCAAGTAGTCTAATCACCCCCCCTCTAGACATACTTTCGATCCTACAAGTGGTATCAGAGCCTTGGTCTCCATTTGCTTTGATCTCCATAGCTTTGGGTGGTCATAGCCTTGGTTTCACAACCTAGGAGAGTATGGCATCTAGCGAGGGAAATTATCACCGTAGAGGTCCTTACTTTGATGGTACTAATTTTGCTAGTTGGAAGCATAAAATGAAAATGCATATTCTTGAACATAACCCCGCCGTTTGGGCTATTGTGTGTGTTGGTTTGCAAGGTGACTTCTTTGATGGGAAAGAACCAAACCGTGAAGCTACCGCAGATGAGTTGAAGATGTTGCAATACAATGCTCAAGCTTGTGATATTCTCTTCAACGAATTGTGCCCCGAAGAATTCAACAAAATCAGCCGTCTTGAGAATGCAAAGGAAATTTGGGACACTTTGATTGATATGCACGAAGGTACCGACTCCGTCAAGGAATCCAAGTTGGATGTGCTTCAAAGTCAACTTGACAAGTTCAAAATGAAGGATGGTGAAGGTGTCGCTGAAATGTACTCTAGGCTTGCTCTCATCACAAATGAGATTGTCGGCTTAGGAAGTGAAGAGATGACCGATAGATTCATCATCAAGAAGATTCTAAGATCCTTGGATGGAAAATATGATACCGTGTGCACATTGATCCAAATGATGCCCAATTACAAAGATCTCAAGCCAACGGAGGTGATTGGAAGAATTGTTGCTCATGAGATGTCACTTAAGGATAAAGAGGAACTTCACAACAAGTCAAGTGGTGCCTATAAAGCCTCATGTGAAGCCCCCACATCATCAAGTGAGAAACAAGACTTCAATGAAGGATTGAGCTTAATGGTGAAGAACTTCATCAAGTTCTACAAGAGTAGAAGCAAAGATAGAAGCTTCAGGTCAAGGTCCTACAATGACAAAAAATCTTCTAGTCGAGAGCGAAACTGCTACAGCTGTGGAAGACCCGGACACTATTCCAATGAGTGTACGGCTCCCTACAAGAGAAGAGAAGATTCTCCAAAAAGAAGAAGCAAAGAATCACCACCAAGAGAGAGAAGGAGTAGAGATGATCGTTATGAACGAAGATACTCACGGAGAAGCAAGGATTCGGAAAGGAAGGAAAAATCATCAAGGAGCTACACAAAACGAAGACATCAAGCTCATGTTGGTGAATGGGTATCCGGTTCCGACTCCGACAGCCACTCCGAGAGAAGTTATTACTCCGGCTCCGAAGATACTCAAGATGAAGGTGTTGCCGGTCTAGCACTTGTGTCAACCAACTCCTACGACATATTTGACTCACCAAATGAAGGAATTGGAAGATGCTTCATGGCCAAAGGTCCTAAGGTAACACACCCCGAGTATGTTGATTTCAATAGTGATGAAGATGACTTGTTAGGTGATGATTTGCTTGTTGACAACTCTAGTGATAAATACTATGATGAAACGTCAATTAATCATGCTAATAAAGATAAAACGAATGACAATGATAAGGAGAAGATTGAGGCTCTAACTAAAGAACTAAACACTCTTAAGTTAGCTCATGAAACTATCTTCGAAGATCATCGAGAACTTTTAAGAGCTCATGAGAAATTACGCTTTGAAAAGCTCAATCTTGAGCAAGAGCATGAGTTCTTAAAAGCAATCGATGATGATCTCCGCAAGAAAAGTTCTTCTTACATTGCCAAGTGTTTACTCTTATCCACTTACATGCCTCAAGTCAAGTCTAGTAACAAGAACAAGAAAGATTCTTTCTCTAGCAGTAACAATGATCATGCTAAATCCAATATTGTTGCTTCTAGTAGTTCTCTTGATTCCACTAATGATTCTCTCAGCCAAGTTACACTTGAGCAAGAAAATAGCTTATTGAAGGGAATTATAGAGAAAGGAGTGTACAAAAGCCTTGCCGGGAGCAAGCAATTCGAGGAAATTGTGTGCAAGCAAGGAATGCACCGGAAGAATCAAGGTGTTGGTTTTGAACGAAAGTTCAACGCCAATGGAGTTGAGTGGGAAGAAGATCAATACCCCAAGACAAAGTTTGTTCCTCAACAAGAGAAGTATGATACTTCTTTCAAAGGGACACAAGCTCAAGATGATCTTCCACCACAAGACTACAAGCAAAAAGGCAAGGACAAGCTTCAAGAGGAAATTGATGCATTTGAAGAAGCTCCTAAGACCTTAGTCAAGTGGATTCCCAAGACTACTTCAAGTTCCACTTCATCAAGTATGACTACAACTCCAAGGATTCCCATCAAGATGATGTGGATCCAAAAGAAGAAGAACTAGAGAGCTCTTGAGGGTGACTCCGCCAACATACTTCACTCTTATCATTTTGGCAAGAACAAGTGCAATCAACTTCCACATCTTGCACTAGTTCAAGGAGTCACAAACCCTCTTGTTGGTAAGACAAGGGACAAGGTAACCAAAAAGTTTTCATGGACATCATTTTGTGTGTGCATCCCTCTATGTCTATGGATATCCTTGTTTGTTCCTTGTGGGACTAACCCATGTAGGTACTGAAAGTGCAATTCACTCAAATGGATAGCTCCAAGTGATCTACATCAACATTGAGCATCCACATCTTCAACATCTACATGAAGTCATCATCGACAAAACCCGAGGTTAGTTCTTCCCTCTAAGGGGGGATATCACATCTAGGGGGAGCTTTACTCTAAGACTTGAGCTAAAGCAACTCTAAAGATGTGAACACAACAATGCTTTATGTAAAAGTGGTAACCCCACTTGAGCTCAAACGATGAGTATGACCTATGATCAAGTGTTCTCACTTGACTCCTAAGTCAATATACTCATATATAGATGACCTTGTCATCGCAAATTGCTTGATAGATGCTAGAATTGGCTATGCATGCCTTGTCACATATTTCATTTTCCATCTTATTGTGTGAGCATGCTGGTTGCATATTTTACTCATTCGAGGACATCCACTTGTTGTTTTGATTGTTTGGTTTTATTTCCTTTTGCCAAGTGGATGGACAAGAGTGCCTAAGAACCTCCTCTAGCTATCTATGCTTTTCTCGTCTCAAACTCTATTCATGCTACATCACAAAATTTGATCAAGTCAGATTTGAACCACTCTGTGTGAGGAGCGCTCGGAGTCCCCGATTCATCATAGACTTAAACTTCCAAAACCTTTTTATGATTCTCGGTCTGACCGATACCCCACTTTCGGTCCTACCGAGATCATTAAGTTGATCTAGGTTTTCGATCTCGGTGCAACCGATTTGAACCTTTCGGTCACACCGAGTTTCAGTAACTGCTTGCAGTTATGAATCTCGGTGCCACCGAGTTGTTCCACTCGGTCACACCGACAGGGTCGGGCTATATATAGTCACGGGCAAAAATTTGGAAATTTCTCCGAACCCCTTTGCCCGCGCGATAGCCTGCTCTGCCAACTTGGTCTCCGGATCGTCTCCTCGCCGCCAGCCGCCTCCAGTCGCTGGTCTCCATCGCCGTCAGCGGAATTCTACCCCACCATTGCCGCTGTAGCGAGTCTCCGCCGAACTAGGGTATGGACTCGATCTTTGTGCTATTCTCCAATCTGATTCTTAGCACATTGTGATCATCATGATTCTTGCCATGATTGAAACACTCCTATCCAGTCAATGCGCTCGTAGATTAGGTTTGATTCGAAAATTTTAGGGTTAGGTTTCCGCCGAAACCATCTCGGACCCACCGAGTTGAAAAACTCGGTCCCACCGATTTGGCTTATGCCATTGCACAAGTGAGACTCGGTCTGACCGAGAATTACTTATCGGTGTGACCGATTTTGGAACTCTGTGAAACCCTAGCAGTCTCGGTGCCACCGAACTATGACTCGGTCTGACCGAGTTCACTAGTTTAGGTGCCAAAACTGCTTTGGTATCACCGAGTTTAAAAATCGGTAGATCCGAGATGATTTAGTGGGAAACTAAAACTAAGTTTTTGGATCATTCTTTTGCAAAAATCTGTGCATTTTGTGATGCTCATCTATTCTACCTCATCTATAAACTGTTCACAGGGTCAGCAGTTAGCTTGTTCATCATGTCAGACCAGAGTGACAGCCAGAATGTGTCAGAACAGCAAGTGCACATGAGTGAGGGCACTAGTCCCTCCAGCTCTTCAGATGATGGCAGCAGAAGTACCCCAAGCAATTTGCCAAAAGCTACCACTAGACAGAGGAAGAAGAGAACTTCAGATTCTGAAGATGAAGATTATGTGGCAGAGGAAGAGGCCACATCAAAGAGAGTTGAGCCAGCACAGGGCACAAAGCCAGTCTTAAAGATCAAAAGGCCAGCAGGCAGGCAGCCTATGTCAAAGGCTAGAGCTTCAACTGAAAAGCCTGCACCCAAAGAGCCAGTTCCTGCTGAAGGCAAGAAAAGGAAGGAAAGGGTCAAGAAGACTGTAGACAGAGTGCTTGGAAAGGCTTCCATCATGGAAGAGGAAGAGGAAGAAGAGGTTGCTGCACCAGCACCTAAGGCACCTAAGCTTATGGGTGATGCTATCAGGACAGGGGCTCCCACATCTAAGCCCAAAGACGCACCCAAAGCTGCCTCCAAGCCCAAGTCCGCACAAAAGAGGAATACAAGGAGCATCCCAGCTGCTGAGAAGAACAAGGCCCCAGTGCTTGAAGCTGCAGAAGAAGAATATGAAGAGCAAGTACTTAGAAAGCTCAAGCCCAAGATCCCAGACCACAATGATGCTCATCCTGTGGCTGAGGACATGAAGCTCAGGAGAGACTCAGGGCTGAGGAAATGGAGAGAAGCAGACCCGTATGCTTCAAGGAGAAGGACTGCTGTGGATTACAGATTTCACACCAAGGAACAGCAGGACTTCTATGAGATAGTGCTGCTAGACAAGAAGCCCATAGTTTGTGACATGAGATGGGTTGATTGGGAGTACATGAAAGAAAATGAGGAACACTACCCTGGAGTGTATGACAGCTTTAGTGCTTGTGGAGTTGCAGACTTTGTTGGGCAGAAGCTCACAAAGTGGAACGAGGAGCTTATCATGCAATTCTACTCCACAACACACTTCTACCCAGATGGAAGGATTACATGGATGTCTGAAGGTACGAGGTACCAATCCACAGTTGCTGAATGGGCTCAGCTGATTAATGCCCCAGAGGAGCAAGCAAATGATTTGGACATTTATGCCAAGAAGAAGATGGATCATAACTCTATGTCCAACATGTACAAGGAAATTCCAAACGAGGTACTTGACACGTTCAAATTTGGCTCTGTGCACTATCTTCTGTCAGGGCTGCCAACAATCAATTGGATACTGAGGCACACCTTATTGCCCAAGTCTGGAGATCACAAGATGATCAGAGGCCATGCGATCAATTTGCTACATATCTTTGATGTGCCACAAAAGTTCAAGGTGATGAGCCTCATGGTAGAGACCATCAAGAGGACAGCAGCAGACCAGAAGAGGAGTTGTGGATATGCCCCACGGATTCAGGAGCTCATCAACTCCAAGATGGGCACGGGCATATACTTATTGGACAAGGAACACCTGCCCATCCGTCCAGATTTTGAGGACAATCAAGTAGTCATGACTGAGAATGAGCCATCATCTGTCCAAGCACAAGCCAAGAAGGAGAAGGCAAGGAAGGAGAAAGCTGCCAAGATGCCAACTCAAGAGGAGGCATCTGAGTATTTCTTGAAGACCAAACAAGAGCAGCTTGGTTACCTAATTGCATCCACCCTGCGGATTGAGAAAGGACTAGCCACCCTAACTCAGAACCAGGAAAGCCTAGAGAGAATCATGGAACAAAAGTTCTATGACTTGGATGTCAAGGTGACAGAGATTCAGACTGCAGTGGAGCAGCTCCAGGATGACATGCAGGAGAGGAGAGGCAGGACTACAACTGATGCCTTTGCTAGAGTGCCACGAGGTCCGAGGTCGTCTACAGTGCCAGTTGCTGACACCAGAGCCACCACGTCTGCACCAGCTACAGCCTCAGTTCCACCAGCTCCAGCATCTACTTCAGCTCCAACTCCAGCATCTACTTCAGCGTCTACGGAAGCCTTCATCCTTGGAGTGATCCGGACTCCACCACCACCAGAAGATCAAGCCTGAGTGTCGATCTAGCACTATGCATTTTCTAGGAACTTTTTGGTAACTTGTTGCCAAAGGGGGAGAAAAATGTATAGATCATAGGCTTCGAGAGAGAGAGAGTGTTGCTTTTTTCTCTCTTGCTTTATTTGGTGGTTTTTTGAACTTTGTTTGCTTTTGAGTGCTTGAGATACTATGTCATTGCTCGTGAGACATTGATGATCATGTGTTTGATCATAAGCTACACTTAATGTTTGCTTAATGCTATTATCTTATCTATCTTATGTGATCATTCACTATTCTTGGTGATGAGTGCATGTATTTCATTCTTATCATTTTAAGCGCTCCACCAAGATGTATGTGACATGGAAGAGTAACCCATAACTCTAACTCCTTGTGCATTTGCAGTCCAAAGCAAATTTTTAAATATGCACAAATTTAGGGGGAGCTCTTACTTATCACATACTTCTCAAAGCGACGATATATTTCATGCTTATTATCATTTGTCGAAGCTTTGATCTATATGTTGTCATCAATTACCAAAAAGGGGGAGATTGAAAGTGCAACTATCCCTAGGTGGTTTTGGTAATTCATAACAACATATAGCTCATTGAGCTAATGCTATTCCAAGATGATTATTTCAGGAAAGCTCAATGATTGGCATGGCATGGATGTGAAAGTGGAACCCTCAAAATGCTAAGGACAAAGGATTGGCTCAAGCTCAAAAGCTCAAGACTCTTCATTTTATATTTTAGTGATCCAAGATCACATTGAGTCTTTAGGAAAAGCCAATACTATCAAGGAGGGATGAGGTGTTGCTTAATGAGCCTCTTGCTTCATGTGCTTAGTGATATGCTCCAAAACCCTCAACTACTTTCCCATATCCAAATATGACCTAAACCCTAAGCCAAACTTGGTCCTACCGATTCTTCCTATCCGGCGCCACCGAGTTTCACTTGTCATAAGCCACTGCCAAACCCTAGCAATTCGGTTCTACCGATAGGGATCTCGGTCTCACTGAGATGGGATTGCAAACTCTCTGTTTCCCTTTCGTAACTTTTCGGTCTCACCGAAAAGAGCAAATCGGTCCCACCGAGATTGCAATGTAAATTCAGTGTTTCCTTTTTGTAACTTTTTGGTCTCACCGAAAGAGCAAATCGGTCCCACCGAGTTTGCCTGACCAACTCTCTGGTTAGCTAATTACCAAATTCGGTCTCACCGAGTTTGTGTAATCGGTCTCACCGAGCTTACGTTATGCCCAAACCCTAACCATATCGGTCCTACCGAGTTGCATGTCAGTCCCACCAAAAATCTCTAACGGTCACTAGGTTTACATTTTCGGTCCGACCGAGTTTGTTGATTCGGTCCCACCGAGATTGGAAAACTGTGTGTAATGGTTGGATTTTGTGTGGAGGCTATATATACCCCTCCACCTCCTCTTCATTCGTGGAGAGAGCCATCAGAATACATACACAATTCCAACTCATATGTTCTGAGAAAGAACCACCTACTCATGTGTTGAGACCAAGATATTCCATTCCTACCATATGAATCTTGATCTCTAGCCTTCCCAAGTTGCTTTCCACTCAAATCTTCTTTCCACAAAATCCAAATCCTATGAGAGAGAGTTGAGTGTTGGGGAGACTATCATTTGAAGCACAAGAGCAAGGAGTTCATTACCTACACACCATTTGTTACTTCTTAGAGAGTGGTGTCTCCTAGATTGGCTAGGTGTCACTTGGGAGCCTCCGACAAGATTGTGGAGTTGAACCAAGGAGTTTGTAAGGGCAAGGAGATCGCCTACTTCGTGAAGATCTACCGCTAGTGAGGCAAGTCCTTCGTGGGCGATGGCCATGGTGGGATAGACAAGGTTGCTTCTTCGTGGACCCTTTGTGGGTGGTTGCTTCTTTGTGGACCCTTTGTGGGTGGAGCCCTCCGTGGACTCGCGCAACCATTACCCTTTGTGGGTGGAGCCCTCCGTGGACTCGCGCAACCGTTACCCTTCATGGGTTGAAGTCTCCATCAACGTGGATGTAGGATAGCACCACCTATCCGAACCACGGGAAAAACATCCGTGTCTCCAATTGCGTTTGAATTCTCCAAACCCTTCCCTTTACATTCTTGCAAGTTGCATGCTTTACTTTCCGCTGCCAATATACTCTTTGCATGCTTGCTTGAATTGTGTGATGATTGCTTGACTTGTCCTACAATAGCTAAAATCTGCCAAGAACTAAAATTGGGAAAAGGTTAAGTTTTTATTTGGTCAAGTAGTCTAATCACCCCCCCCCTCTAGACATACTTTCGATCCTACAGCAATCGAAGACGAAGAACAGTTCGGAAGAATCGAGGAGCGTCCCTAACTTGAAGACCGGTTCAGGGGGCTACTGACGGTGTCCTGGACTAGGGGGTACTCACCACGTCGTCTCCCGATCTATTAGATTGGGCCGAGGACCCCTGTGGCCGTATACTCATGGGCCAGTTCGGACAACTGCCGCATACAAGGAAGATTCCACAAGACTTGGCGATCAAGACAAGGATTTCTCCCCACCGGCGTATTCGGCTAGGACTCTTGGTAACCTAGGCCTCTGGTGCATTATATAAACCAGGGCCAGGCTAGTCAATAGATCAGATATACACATCAACAATCATACCATAGGCTAGCGTCTAGGGTTTAGCCTCCTTGATCTCGTGGTAGATCAACTCTTGTACTACCCATATCATCAATATTAATCAAGCAGGATGTAGGGTTTTACCTCCATCAAGAGGGCCCGAACCTGGGTAAAACATCGTGTTCCCTGCCTCCTGTTACCATCCGGCCTAGACGCACAGTTCGGGACCCCCTACCTGAGATCCGCCGGTTTTGACACTGACACCGGGTGATGCCCACGGGGCGGGTTACGATTCCGCCCACTGCTTGACACAGTCGGCCCATCGAGATGCCTGCTGTAACTTCGGCTCGGGCGAGGGGTAGAATGAACTCTATCACGGCTATAAGAATAAGCCTGTTGTTGAACCAGCGCTGTCTGAAGAAGATCTCTAGCCCTCCGTGTCTCGACTGCCGTTGGCGATTTACCTTCAACTGGGATAGCTGCCAATCGAGATGCCGCAGCGATCATGTTATCCAAAGGGTTGGAGTAATGACCCGGTGGCGTCGGCACGTGTTGTGGCAGGTTATTGTTCTGATGAGGTGGATCCATCAAGCGCGGTTGGACCAGCATACCTGTCCCAGGTGCTTCGACTCGGTTTACCCCTGTCAGGTTACTGGTTCCTGCTCCTGGCGTGTTAAAAAGATTTCTTGCTTCGTAAACCAACGTCAGACGGGTTTGATGCCTCCTCCTCATGACATCGTTTGAAGCATTCTGATCCAACATGAGCCGGTAAGACTCCACCTGAATCCATTGTGAATGGGTGTCCAAAGCAGCCCGTTCTTCAGCCATCTTAGCACTTTCTGCATTTAGCTCCTCCTTAGCCTGTGCTATGTCATAGCGCAATCTTGTGATCGCCGCATTATGTTGATCTTGATCCGCCGGGTTAACCACCGTTGTTAACAGTGTCTTCAATTTATCCAGCAAATTAGTTAAAGCCTGAGCCGACGGGCGCTCAAGGCCTCCTGCCTCGGCAGCCGCTGCCGCCCCTGACCCAGAAAACAGCTCCGCCACAGTTGATGAGTGTTGCATGGGCTATGTACCGGCCATGAAAATTGCAACTCGATTCGGTGGCTCACAGGGGTCTGGAATACTGTCGCCATTGGAACAGCCCCAAGCCGGCCCTCTTGCAGTTGATACAACGATTCGGTCTCACCAGTAGATGACTCGTCATCAGAATAAATGATGTCTCACCACCAGATGCCGATCTATCCTCAGGTTCCACTCCATGGATACATCCCAGGAAGGCACGATTCATGGTGGGCCAAACCCGGGCGAGTCTCGCACGCTGGGTCGTCTCGATGATGTCAGTGCAGATGTCCGGCTCAGGGCCCGGTTCGCCGACCTTGCTGATGAAAACGTGAATTCCGCCGAAGGGGACCCGGTACCTGTACTCAATTGAGCCGGCCTCGGGGCCCCAGCCTACGTTGTAGATGTAGAGCTTGTCGCAGCAACTCTTGGTCATCCAGCCCACGGCGTATCCCTTGATCCCTTCGAAGTTTCCCTTTAAGAACTCGAAACCATCGTGTGATAGCCCCACGGTGGACGCCAACTGTCGTGGAATTGTCACGGCAGATGTCCTAGTGTGAGGACTTAGTCATGGAGCCATCTCGATGAGGTTTGCTTAAAGGGGTTAATCGGTACAATGGACACAAGGAGTTTATACTGGTTCGGCCCCTTACGGTGAAGGTAAAATCCTAATCCAGTTGGAGGTGTTATTGCTAGGGTTTCGATGAGCGGGGAGCGAATACGCTTGACCCGACTCTCGATCTTGTTGTTTCTTGTCCTAAGCTGCCGCTAGGTCGTCCCCATATATACACAGGTTGACGCCCTGCAGTCCTCAGAGTCCCGGCCGGCTTATACAACGTATTCGGCTCGGTGACCTTTCTCATATGCCTTACAATACAAGTTTACATACACGACAGTTTATACTCATGGGCCTTAAGCCGCCTTCGAGTCTGGGCCCTCTACTAAGCCGATCTATGAACCGCTGTAAGATTCTTGGGCTTCATTGAGATAAATCATCTTAGGGATGACCCGGCCCCTCCTGGGTGGGTCATACCTAATAGTTATATCCCCAACAAGTTTCTTCATCCATAACATAACCCTCAGGCACAACAGACAATTCATATCTAGGGGGAGAATCTTCATCATCACTTTCATCAATAGTATCAGTTTCAATAATTTCATTCTCTCTAGCCCTAGCAAGTTGTTCATCAAGAAATTCACCTAGTGGCACAGTATTATCAATCATAGAAGTAGTTTCATCATAAGTATCATGCAAAGCAGAGGTGGCATCATCAATAACATGTGACATATTAGAATGAATAGTAGGAGTAGGTGTCGCAAGTTTACTCAAAACAGAAGGTGAATCAAGTGCAGAGCTAGATGGCGGTTCCTTACCTCCCCTCGTAGTTGAGTGAAAAAACTTCGTTCTTTTATCTTTCGAGTTCTTCATAGTGATCATCAGATATAAATCCCAAGTGACTCAAAGAATAGAGCTATTCTCCCCAGCAACAACGCCAGAAAATAGTCTTGATAACCCACAAGTATAGGGGATCGCAACAGTTTTCGAGGGTAGAGTATTCAACCCAAATTTATTGATTCGACACAAGGGGAGCCAAATAATATTATCAAGTATTAGCAGCTAAGTTGTCAATTCAACCACACCTGGAAACATAATATCTGCAGCAAGGTATTTAGTACCAAAGTAATATGATAGTAGTGGTAACGGTAGCAAAAGTAATATTTTTGGTTTTATAGTGATTGTAACAATAGCAACGGAAAAGTAAATAAGCAAAGAACAATATGTGAAAAGCTCGTAGGCAATGGATCGGTGATGGAGAATTATGTCGGATGCGATCAATCATGCAACAGTTATAACATAGGGTGACACAGAACTAGCTCCAGTTCATCAATGTAATGTAGGCATGTATTCCGAATATAGTCATACGTGCTTATGGAAAAGAACTGGCATGACATCTTTTGTCCTACCCTCCCATGGCAGCGGGGTCCTATTGGAAACTAAGGGATATTAAGGCCTCCTTTTATTAGAGTACTCGACCAAAGCATTAACACTTAGTGAATACATGAACTCCTCAAACTATGGTCATCACCGGTAAGTATCACGATTATTGTCACTTCAGAGTTAACGGATCATAACACATAATAGGTGACTATAGACTTGCAAGATAGGATCAAGAACTCACATATATTCATGAAAACATAATAGGTTCAGATCTGAAATCATGGCACTCGGGCCCTAGTGACAAGCATTAAGCATAGCAAAGTCATAGCAACATCAATCTCAGAACATAGTGGATACTAGGGATCAAACCTAACAAAACTAACTCGATTACATGATAAATCTCATCCAACCCATCACCGTCCAGCAAGCCTACGATGGAATTACTCACGCATGGCGGTGAGCATCATGAAATTGGTGATGGAGGAAGGTTGATGATAACGATGGCGACGGATTCCCCTCTCCGGAGCCCCAAACGGACTCCAGATCAGCCCTCCCGAGAGAGTTTAGGGCTTGGCGGCGGCTCCATGTCGTAAAACGTGATGAATCCTTCTCTCTGATTTTTTTTCTCCCCAAACACGAATATATAGAGTTGGAGTTAAGGTCGGAGGAGCACCAGGGGGCCCATGAGGCAGGGGCGCGCCCAGGGGGGTAGGCGTGCCCCCACCCTCGTGGACAGGGTGTGGTCCCCTGGCCTTGATTCTTTCGCCAGTATTTTTTATATATTCCAAAAATAATCTCTGTTCATTTTTAGGTCATTCTAAGAACTTTTATTTGTGCACAAAAATAATACCATGGCAATTCTGCTGAAAACAGCGATAGTCTGGGTTAGTTCCATTCGAATCATGCAAGTTAGAGTCCAAAACAAGGGCAAAAGTGTTTGGAAAAGTAGATACGTTGGACATGTATCAAGATTGACCCCCTCCCGATGAGAGGATTGATGGTGATGCGATGGTGATGATTTCCCCCACTCGGAGGGATGTTTCCCCGACAGAACAGCTCCGCCAGAGCCCTAGATTGGTTCCGCCAAGGTTCCGCCTCGTGGCGGCAAAGTTTCGTCCCGAGAGCTTCCTTATGATTTTTTCCAGGGCGAAAGACTTCATATGGCCAAAGATGGGCACCGAAGGCCTGCCAGGGGGCCCATGAGGCAGGGGGCGCGCTCCCACCCTCGTGGATGGTGGGTGGCCCCCTGTGGTTCTTCCTTCGACCAATATTTTTTATATATTCTAAAAATGACTCCCGTGGAGTTTCAGAACTTTTGGAGTTGTGCAGAATAGGTCTCTAATATTTGCTCCTTTTCCGGCCCAGAATTCCAGCTGCCAGCATTCTCCCTCTTCATGTAAACCTTGTAAAATAAGAGAGAATAGGCATAAGTATTGTGACATAATGTGTAGTTACAGCCCATAATGCAATAAATATCGATATAAAAGCATGATGCAAAATGGACGTATCAGCCGACGACGGGTTGGCGGCCACAACAACCACCTCCCGCCTTCAGGACGTGGTGGCGAAGCGGATGATGGCCATAGTGGCCGGCAGTGGGGTGGCAGCCGCGACGGCCATCTCCCGCCTTTGGGTCGCGGCGGTGGAGCGGGCGATGGCCCTGGCTTTTGACGGTGGTGTGGCGGCAACGACGGCCGGCAACAGCTACCGACGGGCACCGGCGGCGGAGCGTGTGGTGGGTGTTCCACGCGCACCCAACAGGGATGCCACGCGCACTACACTACGCTAGGGACTGCGCCGCTGCTGTGGTGTAGCCTTCCAACTGGAGATGTCCTCTGATGACGGCGGAGTGGTTGAGCGACGACTACGGACCGGTGCCATTGGCGAATGTGGGAGAAGTAGACGAGATAAGCTACACGGATGGAGTGGAAAATGCGACGCAGGACTCGCCGGCCATGAGGGTTTTTATAGCAGGCCCGTAAGCATTGGGATTTTGAGGGATTTGACCTAGTCGAGCGGGAAGTTTGCGCGGGAACCTGCGAGGTTGCGCGGGAACAGGCTCACCGATGATTCATTGGCGCCACTGTTTGGCAAAAAGAACGCCCCCGCGTGCTGCGCAAGCTTGCGCTGTAAGCCGTCTGCGGCAGCGGGGTGACAAGACGTGCGAGAGGAGGACGAAAGGCCATGTACACATACAGTTAATAAAAAAATGTTTGTGATTTAATTACCTACTATACCACTGTCCTGGTTTATAAGTATGATTTAACTAATAAAATACGAATGCATGTCGCCAAAGATTATATAGTTGAATTTGTATTTGAACATAGTTTCCAATTATATAATTTTTTAAACATGCATTAACATTTTGTTGGTTAAATTTGAGGGAAAAGTATGGCACGGAATATAAAGGAGACTATAGACTAGACGGATGTGGTACCATGCGGCTGCTCTCTACGCAGCGACGCAACTGTCCGCCGGCTTGTAGGCGACCATTTTGTGCGTGTTCAACTGCTCTATGTGTGTGGTTGCTTGCCGTTCAGGCGGCCGCGGCACGCTCTGCTCGTGTCCCACCGCGCGCGCCCTGCTCTCACGTCCCTCTGGGTGCTCTGCTCTCGTTCCTCCATGCGCCCTGCCAGTGTTTTGTGCCGGTGCACGATCACACACATTCGTGTGCAAGCGGTTGCGCCGGGCGCGACGCGATGATGCAGTTACCCGCTGCAAAAACTGCCATGCAGATGCGCCGAGAATCCACGCCGCTCATCCCCCTTTTATTCATGTGACCATTTACCTTCATCTCTCGTCTCACACGACACAATAAGCACACCCACGAGGACACATACAGAGAGGACATCCAGCGATTCCAATGGCGCTCCGCGTGGCTCCAATGGCGCTCCCAGCAGCCGACGACGACAACGCCGGGCGGTTCACCATGCATCACGTAGTGGACACCCACGTGAGGGGGAAGGCCCTCTCGGTGGTGTACACGAACAATCCGGTCTTGGTGGAGAGCTCCATCCAAACTATGCAGCAGTTCCTTGCCGAGGACAAGTACCGAGTGGTCGGCTTCGACCTCGAGTACACCATCGGTCATGCCGGGCACGATCAGAAGGTTGCCATTGCCCAGTTGTGCGTTCGACATGACGTCCTCGTCTACCACTTCCACCTTGCCACAAGGCCTTGTGAGTGTTTCTCCAGGTTTATCAATAGCTTTGACTATAGTTTCGCTACGGTGGACACCACCAATGATCTAAAAGCGCTCAAGGTTTTGGACTTGAAATGCCCGAATCTTGTCAACATCCAGCACCACTACAAGGTCTGGGGCAGCGAAAAAAGCAAACTAAACTCCTTGGTTGACGTCTCCTCGGCCATTATCGACCCCTACTACGCAAAGATGAAGCAAGAGAGCAATAAGGACAAGAATGCCTGACACAGTGTGTGGCATAAGAGACTGGATGAACAACATGTCAAGTACGCGGCCATGGACGCGTACACAAGCTACGAGATGTACAGGTGGATCGTTGAACTGAGGAACTGTCTTCTTCCTGACCTAGACGAGGGATCGAGCCAGATAGCAGTAGCGGGAGCGTCACAAGAAGTAGATGACTAGATGATCGTTTCTCCTACTTTAGAATGCATGCAATTGTTTATTGATGTGTGTGCGAATGATCTGTATAGTCACTTATGTAATTGGATGTTTATTTCAGTTATATATATACATGTTATTCTACTATAGACAGAGCAATTCACACAGCTTATTAGTAGCAATCATCTGTGTTATTATTGGTCTTCGCACACATTTCAGATTATGGACCTATTTGCCGCGTATCACACACATCTTGTTCAGTTGAACCATTTCCATTGTGTTGCCTAATCACACATAGTTCTTCCCAGTGAACCGTATCCTGTATATTGCACACGCCTTCATCTGACTGCCCGTTTCTTTTGTGCATCCTCATCCCAAACAGTTAATTGAGCTGAACTGTATGCCCTACATCGCACATGCAACTAAATTCTGAACCGTGTTTGATGCATCTGTCATCGCAAACATTTTGCACCTTTTGACGGGTTTTTTACACCACCGTTTGTGATTATGGCATCGCACACAGTTTCGTCGAAGGGTTTCTGATCGTAGTGTCGCATTTGGACCATCCTGCAGTAGTGTGTACAAGATTCCATAGATGTTCCTAATATCTTTGAGAACCATCACGTCAATGACGCTGGCGAAATGATTGACTGTCGTGTTGTGGAAATACAAGAGTTGATCAAGAAGAACCCAATGTTCGAGGACATTGACGATGAAGAAGAAGATGACACTGTGTGGAATTATGATTCATACTGATACACATGGCGAAGATGTTGACGCTGCTGCTGTGGATGAAGATTAGATTGCTTTGTCGTATTTGCCTGTTAGAAGACGTTTTTTTATCTACTATGTGAAATTGTGTTTGCTATGACAACTGAAACCTGATTAACGTGTTGTTTAGTATTTTGCTGTGAGAACATCACTTGTTATGTATGTTGATTCGTGTTTGGTGATTGTATGACGAGTAAAACATGATGATATTGTTGTTTAGTTGTACTCATATTTGGCTGTGAAACTTTAATTTGATGACATAGTTTGCTGTTGGACTACAATTTGCTCGACGTCTTCGAATGGGAACAAAGCTGACCCGACATGGCCTCTGCTAATTTATTTATTTATTACCAAAAGGGCCTCTGCTATTTATTTATTTATTTATGAGCAAAAGGGGATACCCCCCGATTTCCGTTAATAGAAATCATTAGATGTTCACAACACTACGCCAAGCCTGCTACACAGGTTCCATTCATTACTAGTTTCAGCAAAGTGCTAATGTCATAGCCACTGAATACATCATGAATGCTACGTACACTGCAAATAAAGAGAAAATCATCCTACAGAGCACATCGATTTTGCCCATTATCTTCACAAGCTCTTTCATCTCCCCATTGTTGTCAAGGTCGTTCAGCAGCTGTTGCTTGGCCATGATCAGAGGAGCTGCATCTTTAACCTTCTCCTCTACATCTTCCTCTTCTATCGTTCCTTCAGTTACTTATCCAACACCCCAACCTGCTGGTATTGGGATTCCTCGGCTAAGCAAATAATCAGCGTAATTGCATTCCCCCACATTAGCAACTTCCCAGAAATACAAGTCACACAAATCTTCCCTTTTCTGCATGAATCAAATTGGAAGCTCATCCACCAAACTATTAAAAAATCAGCAACTGAAAGCAGCAGAACAACACTTAAACATATTATTACCCCATGATTCGGGCATTTGTAGAAGACTTGGACAGGGTTGAGGATTGTGGTTGAGACGCGACGGATGACTCTATGTGATTTGCAGCAGTGGCACCACACCAACGGCAGCGGGTTGCGATGAGCAACCGGCTACGGTGCATGTGCCGACGGGGGTGTGATGAGACCCACGGGTGATGGTACGGGTGGTGACTTGGCGCATATCTGGTTATTGCCTGCTAAAGAGCAGGTGGACGAGCAGCCAACAGACATGGTTGCTATGGCCAGAGCTTCTGATGCTAGGCAGAGTAAGTAGAGAAGAGGAGAAGTGAACGTTGGATATGTCTGTTTCATTACTTGCAGGGTAGCATAGCACCATATATAGTCATAGTCTAGGTTTGGACTCGAACCATCTACAGGAGCACATCTCTCTTTTTTCTAAAACTCAGCAATGTCTCTTTACTGGAACAATAGCTTGTTCTGTATGCCTTCTCAAGTCTTTGATTTTCTTTCTTTTTTGCGAGGAAGGAAGGAGGACAAAATTGAGAGTTCGTGGGACTCAAACCCAAGGCATCTCGGTTGAATACCAAGGGTGCTAGTCACTTATGTGGCGAACGTTCCCTGGGAGGAGGATGGCAGACGAACGCATTTTCCTCATAGTTTTAGTTGCGATGCAAGATCGAACGGTCGCAGTTTCGAGAATGTTACCAAGCGAACGAGCCTAGTTTTTTTTCTTTATATATATATATATATATATATATATATATATATATATATATATATATATATATATATATATATATAAGTATGCTACTTGGTGTCGGCTTAGTCAACAAACGATTGTGCCAACCTTGACCGTTGGATTGACAGTCAACGTCTATCGTGATTCTTCAGTCTCTTCTCCCTCCAGCTGCCAAAGCCAAACCAGTGCTGGCGGGACGCCTGCTCCCGCCTCCCACGGCTAGTTGTGCTGTCGTGCACGCATCGTGGCCACATCGCACCCTAAAACTCTTTGCATCTTCCCTGGCTCCTGTTCGTTCCCGTCCGAGGCCTCACCATCATCCTCCGCCCTGGTTCGCTCGCTGCGGCGCCGCCCTCCGGTGTTGTCAACATGGTCAACAACTAAGAGGAATAAGGAGATGACTGTGCATGGTGAGGATGACAGTAGGGACCCAGCAGCGCGCGTAGTAATTTTGTTTTTTCGGGACGGAGAAGGGTATCAACTGGGTTGTGCGAGAGTTGCGGCCCGTCTAGCCCAGGCTTTTATTTCATATGTTTAGCACATGACCAGCCTAGTTTGTTTTTTTCCTTTCTGAAAATGTCTAGCCCAGCTATTTTGTTTTTTTACAGAATAACCAACGTAGGCCTACTTGCTTTTCTACGCCCTGCTGAGCCAGAAATCTTTCAAGATGAGGAGGGATGCATTTTGCCCAGAAAATGGACTATAAGTAATAAGAAATGGGCTATAAGTAATAATAAATGGGCTGTAAAATGAAAAAATGCAGCAAACTGGCAATTAGTTATGTCGGATCACGGGTTCCAACAAACCCTTGAGGTTCGAACTCTGGGGTGCGCGCGAAGTTCTTTCCCTCCTTCCGATCTACGCCCTAGCTCGCTAAGGTCTCGCGGACGAACTCGACGCACTCGCAACACAAAGACACAAGGTTTATACTGGTTCGGGCCACCGATGTGGTGTAATACCCTACTCCAGTGCGGTGGTGGTGGATTGCCTCTTGGGCTGATGATGAACAGTACAAGGGGAAGAACAGCCTCCTGAGGTTGAGGTGTTCTTGTGCTTGGTGCGCTAAGGGTTGGCCTTTGATCAGATCGGATCTCCCCCCTCTTTGGTGGTGGCTAGTCCTACTTATATAGGCCCTGGTCCTCTCCCCAAATATTGAGCGGGAAGGGAGCCAACAATGGCGGCCAATTTCAAAGGGGACAGCTAGTACAAGCTATCCTGACAAAAAGATGGTCTTCGCCTACCAAAGGTTCTAGTGGTGACGCCGTCCTGGGATCCATGGTGACCTCCGTCATGCCGTCCTCCTAGTCTTGGTCTTGTTGCACTGATATGGAAACCTTTGCCTGATGCCTCGGTACTCCACGCTTGCACTTGCCTCCTTAGCACCAAAGAGGAAACAAGGACGATGCGTGCGCTGGCGCTCGCCTAGCGCCCGCCTGGTGTCGATCGTCATGGCTCACGTCACGAGAGCCTCGCGAGGTTCACCCTGCCTTGATATACCCGCTCCTCGCGAGGCATCCTGGTGAGGCCGCTCCTGAGGAGGTCTTGCATCATCCGCCTCGTGAGGCTTGGCCCCTCGCGAGGGTCTTGAATGCCTTGTTGATGATGATGGGCTGTACAGACCTGCCAGCACAACCACACCATGGGCCGCAGGCAGGCAAAGGATCAAGGCGCGCTCGGGCTTGGCTTCGAGGTGAAGCCAAAGGATCAAGCGTGGAGCGCCGCGGGCCCCCAAAAGCCTGCGGCCTCGGCTGACGTGTGGTGGTTGATTGGTCGCGGGCGTCTCCACTTCCCCACACTGCCTCGGCAACTACCCGACTTGTCAAAAAGGTTGGCGCGGACAACGCTTGCCTTCATTGCTTCTTCCTCGCCTTGCTACAGATCCCCTTTCCTGCTTCTTGCTGCCGGAACTTCCAGATCCTCTTCAACCTCGCTCCGCATCAGCGACCAATGGCGCCGCGCAAGGTCAAGTACTCCTTGGCGCCGGCCTGGTTCGAGCCAGTCCTCGATGTGCCCAACATCACGGAGAAGAACCTTGCCACCACGCGCTTGCTGATGACGGGGGCGAGCAATGAATGGGGGAAGACGGGGCTCCGGCTTGCCTTCGACGTGCCGAGGCCTGAGGGAAGCACCTTCTTCCCCTTCTTCTCGAGCAGCATCGCCGCCGGGTTGGTTCCCCCTTCTCTGATTTCTTTTATGAGGTCCTCGACCACTACGGGCTGCAGGCATTGCACCTCCATCCCAACTCTATCCTCCTCATGTCCATCTTCTCCTACTATTGCGAGGCGTACCTGGGCGTGATGCCGTCCGTGGCGCTTCTACGCCACTTCTTCTTCCTTCAGTCAGTGATGGACATGTCTCTGGGTGCGCCAACTTCATTGCATCCGACAAGGCCAACTCAATCTCGAGCACCGGGAGGAGAGCCAACAACATTCGGCCCAAATGGGTCATGATGGACGCTAAGTGCGCCCACCCGCGCCTGGCACTGCCGACGGAGGCGCCCCAGTCTGACAAGGGGTGGCCCCGTGAGGAGCTTACTGATGAGCGGGCATCGTCGATGCTGGACCAGATGTAGACCGATTTGAAGTCGGGCAATGCGAAGGCGGCCAGGGTGACTGGGGTTATGCTCCTGAGGGAATTCTTGATGCTGTGCGTTGCTCCACTCCAGGCATGCACACGCCCCTTGTGGAAGCTTGGAGATGTGATACGTCTCCAACGTATCTATAATTTTTGATTGCTCCATGCTATATTATCTACTGTTTTGGACATTATTGGGCTTTATTATCCACTTTTATATTATTTTGGGACTAACCTATTAACCGGAGGCCCAGCCCAGAATTGATGTTTTTTGCCTGTTTTAGGTTTCGAAGAAAAGGAATATCAAACGGAGTCCAAACAGAATGAAACCTTCGGGAACGTGATTTTCTAAACAAACAAGACCCGGGAGACTTGGACCCTACGTCAAGACACAAAAGAGGAGGCCACGAGGTAGGGGGCGCGCCTACCCCCCCCCCCCAGGCGCGCCCTCCACCCTCGTGGGCCCCCTGTTGCTCCATCGACGTACTCCTTCCTCCTATATATACCTACGTACCCTCAAACGATCAGATACGGAGCCAAAAACCTAATTCCACCGCCGCAACTTTCTGTATCCACAAGATCTCATCTTGCGGCCTGTTCCGGAGCTCCGCCAGAGGGGGCATCGATCACGGAGGGCTTCTACATCAACACCATAGCCTCTCCGTTGAAGTGTGAGTAGTTTACCTCAGACCTACGGGTCCATAGTTATTAGCTAGATGGCTTCTTCTCTCTTTTTGGATCTTAATACAATGTTCTCCCCTTCTCTTGTGGAGAACTATTCGATGTAATCTTCTTTTTGCGGTGTGTTTGTTAAGACCGATGAATTGTGGGTTTATGATCAAGTCTATCTATGAATAATATTTGAATCTTCTCTGAATTCTTTTATGTATGATTGGTTATCTTTGCAAGTTTCTTCGAATTATCAATTTGGTTTGGCCTACTAGATTGATCTTTCTTGCAATGGGAGAAGTGCTTAGCTTTGGGTTCAATCTTGCGGTGTCCTTTCCCAGTGACAGTAGGGGCAGCAAGGCACGTATTGTATTGTTGCCATCGAGGATAACAAGATGGGGTTTTCATCATATTGCATGAGTCTATCCATCTACATCATGTCATCTTGCTCAAGACGTTACTCTATTTTTAACTTAATACTCTAGATGCATGCTGGATACCGGTCGATGAGTGGAGTAATAGTAGTAGATGCAGGCAGGAGTCGGTCTACTTGTCTCAGACGTGATGCCTATATACATGATCATACCTAGATATTCTCATAACTATGCTCAATTCTGTCAATTGCTCAACAATAATTTGTTCACCCACCGTAGAATACTTATGCTCTCGAGAGAAGCCAGTAGTGAAACCTATGGCCCCCGGGTCTATCTTTATCATATTGATCTCCTACTACTTAGTTATTTCTTTTTCTTTCTACTTTGCCTTTATTTTACTTTGCATCTTCATCACAAAAATACCAAAAATATTATCTTATCATATCTATCAGATCTCACTCTCGTAAGTGGCCGTGTAGGGATTGACAACCCCTATTCGTGTTGGTTGCGAGGATTTATTTGTTTTGTGCAGGTACGAGGGACTCGCGCGTAGCCTCCTACTGGATTGATACCTTGGTTCTCAAAAAGTGAGGGAAATACTTACGCTACTTTGCCGCATCATCCCTTCCTCTTCGGGGAAAACCAACGCAGTGCTCAAGAGGTAGCAAGAAGGATTTCTGGCGCCGTTGCCGGGGAGGTCTATGCAAAAGTCAACATACCAAGTACCCATCACATACCCTTATCTTCCACATTACATTATTTGCAATTTGCCTCTCGTTTTCCTCTCCCCCACTTCACCCTTGCCGTTTTATTTGCCCTCTCTCTCTCTCTATCCTCCATCTCTTTCTCTATTTGCCTCTTTTGCCCGCTTGCTTTTTGTTTGTTTGTGTGTTAGTTGATTGCTTGTCACGATGGCTCAAGATAATACTAAATTATGTGACTTCACCAATACCAACAACAATGATTTTATTAGCACTCCGATTGCTCCTCTTACCGATGTTGAATCTTGTGAAATTAATAATGCTTTGCTGAATCTTGTTATGAAAGATCCGTTTTCCAGCCTTCCTAGTGAAGATGCCGCTACCCATCTAATAGCTTCGTTGATTTGTGTGACATGCAAAAGAAGAAAGATGTGGACAATCATATTGTTAAATTTAAGCTATTTCCTTTTTCACTTAGAGATCGTGCTAAAGCTTGGTTTTCGTCTTTGCCTAAAATAGTATTGATTCATGGAACAAGTGCAAAGATGCTTTCATCTCTAAGTATTTTCCTCCCGCTAAGATCATCTCTCTTAGAAACGATATTATGAATTTTAAGCAACTTGATCACGAACATGTTTCACAAGCTTGGGAGAGAATGAAACTAATGATACGTAATTGCCCTACTCATGGTTTAAATTTGTGGATGATTATACAAAAAATTTATGCCGGATTGAATTTTCCTTCTAGAAATCTTTTAGATTTGGCCGCAGGAGGCACTTTTATGGAAATCACTTTAGGAGAAGCTACTAAACTCGTAGATAATATTATGGTTAATTATTCTCAATGGCATACTGAAAGATCTACTAATAAAAAGGTGCATGTGATAGAAGAAATTAATGTTTTGAGTGGAAAGATGGATGAACTTATGAAATTATTTGCTAATAAGAGTGTTTCTTCTGATCCTAATGATATGCCCTTGTCTACTTTAATTGATAATAATAATGAATCTATGCATGTGAATTTTGTTGGTAGGAACAATTTTGGTAACAACGCGTATAGAGGAAATGTCAACCCTAGGCCTTATCCTAGTAATCCCTCTAATAATTATGGTAATTCCTACAACAATTATTATGGAAATTATAATAAGATGCCCTCTAATTTTTAACCTAATATTAAAGAATTTATTACTTCGCAAAAGAATTCCAATGCTTTGATTGAAGAAAAATTGATTAAGATTGATGATTTGGCTAGGAACGTTGATAGAATTACTCTTGATGTTGATTCTTTGAAACTTAGATCTATTCCACCTAAGCATGATATCAATGAGTCTCTCAAAGGCATGAGAATTTTCATTGATGAGTGCAAAGAAAGAACCGCTAGGATGCGTGCTAAGAAAGATGCCTTTATAAGAGCGTGTTCTTCTAGTTCCTATGAAAATAAAGATGAAGATCTAAAAGTTATTGATGTGTCCCCTATCAAGTCTTTGTTTTTCAATATGAATCTTGATAATTATGGGACTGAATATGATCCACCTTTACCTAGAAGGCGTTCTAAGAATTCGGAATTTTTTGATCTTGATGCTAAAATTGATAAAAGTGGGATTGAAGAAATTAAAACCCTAGATGTTGCTAAACCCACTATTATGGATTTCAAGGAATTTAACTATGAAAATAGCTCTTTGATTGATTTCATTTCCTTGTTACAATCCGTGATAAATTCTCCTCATGCTTATAGTCAAAATAAAGCGTTTACTAAACATATCGTTGATGCCTTGATGCAATCTTATGAAGAAAAACTTGAATTGGAAGTTTCTATCCCTAGAAAGCTTTATGATGAGTGGGAACCAACTATTAAAACTAAAATTAAATATCATTAATTCTATGCTTTATGTGATTTGGGTGCTAGTGTTTCCACGATTCCAAAGACTTTGTGTGATTCGTTAGGTTTCCGTGATTTTGATTATTGTTCTTTAAACTTGCACCTTGCGGATTCCAGTATTAAGAAACCTATGGGAAGAATTAATGATGTTATTATTGTTTCAAATAGGAATTATGTGCCCGTAGATTTTATTTTTCTTGACATAGATTGAAATCCTTCATGTCCTATTATTCTTGGTAGACCTTTCCTTAGAATGATTGGTGCGATTATTGATATGAAGGAAGGAAATATTAGATTCCAATTTCCATTAAGGAAAGGCATGGAACACTTTCCTAGAAAGAAAATGAAATTACCTTATGAATCTATTATGAGAGCCACTTATGGATTGCCTACCAAAGATGGCAATACCTAGATCTATCCTTTCTTGTTATGCCTAGCTAGGGGCGTTAAACGATAGCGCTTGTTGGGAGGCAACCCAATTTTATTTTTATTCCTTGCTTTTTTTCTCCTGTTTAGTAATAAATAATTTATCTAGCCTCTGTTTTGGTTGTGTTTCTTGTGTCTAATTAGTGTTTGTGCCAAAGTAGAACCATTGGGAAGACTTGGGGAAAGTCTTGTTACACTTGCTGTAAAAACAGAAACTATAGCGCTCACGAGAACTGCTGTCATTTTAAATTGGAAAGTGCTATTTAGTTAATTATTTTTGAAGATGATTAATATATAAATTCCTCACGTCCAGAAATTTATTTTAGAATTTTTGGTGTTCCAGATCTTGCGCTAGCTACAGATTACTACAGACTGTTCTGTTTTTGACAGATTCTATTTTTCGTGTGTTGTTTGCTTATTTTGATGAATCTATGGCTAGTAAAATAGTTTATAAACCATATAGAAGTTGGAATAAAGTAGGTATAACACCAATATAAATAAATAATGAGTTCATTACAGTACCTGTAAGTGGTCTTTTATTTTCTTTCGCTAACGGAGCTCACGAGATTTTCTACTTTAAGTTTTGTGTTGTGAATTTTTCAAGTTTTGGGTAAAGATTTGATGGATTATGGAATAAGGAGTGGAAAGAGCCTAGGCTTGGGGATGCCCATTTCACCCCCAATATAATCTAAGGACACCTAAAAGCCAAAGCTTGGGGATGCCCCGGAAGGCATCCCCTCTTTCGTCTACTTCTATCGGTAACTTTACTTGGAGCTATATTTTTATTCGCCACATGAGATGTGTTTTGCTTGGAGCGTATTATATGATTTAAGTCTTTATTTGTTAGTTTATCACAATCATACTTGCTGTACACACCTTTTGAGAGAGCCATACATGATTTAAAATTTGTTAGAATACTCTATGTGCTTCGCTTATATTTTTTGAGTTATATAGTTTTGCTCTAGTGTTTCAATTATCTTTTAGCGCACGGTGGTGGATTTGTTTTATTGAAACTATTGATCTCTCATGCTTCACTTAGATTATTTTGAGAGTCTTAAATAGCATGGTAATTTGCTTAAAATCCTAATATGCTTGGTATACAAGATTAATAATAACACTTTCTTATGAGTGTGTTGAATACTATGAGAAGTTTGATGCTTGATAATTGTTTTGAGATATAAAGATGGTGATATTAAAGTTGTGCTAGTTGAGTAGTTGTGAATTTGAAGAATACTTGTGTTAAATTTTGTGATTCCTGTAGCATGCACGTATGGTGAACCATTATGTGATGAAGTCGGAGCATGATTTATTTTTTGATTGTCTTTCTTATGAGTGGCGGTCGGGGACAAGCGATGGTCTTTTCCTACCAATCTATCCCCCTAGGAGCATGCGTGTAATAATTTGCTTTGATAACTTGTAGATTTTTGCAATAAGTATATGAGTTCTTTATGACTAATGTTGAGTCCATGGATTATACGCACTACTCTCACCCTTCCACCTTTGCTAGCCTCTCTAATACCGCGCACCTTTTCTCCGGTATCATACACCCACCATATACCTTCCTCAAAACAGCCACCATACCTACCTATGATATATTGCCATGCAACTTTCCACCGTTCTGTTTATTATGACACGCTTCATCATTGTCATATTGCTTAGCATGATCATGTAGTTGACATCGTATTTGTGGCAAAGCCACCATTCATAATTCTTTCATACATGTCGCTCATGAGTCATTGCATATCCCGGTACACCGTCGGAGGCATTCATATAGAGTCATATTTTGTTCTAAGAATCGAGTTGTAATTCTTGAGTTGTAAGAAAAATAAAAGTGTGACGATCGTCATTATTAGAGAATTGTCCCAGTGAGGAAAGGATGATGGAGACTATGATTCCCCCACAAGTCAGGATGAGACTCCGGACGAAAAATAAAAAAGAGAGAAAGAAAAGAGGCCATAAAAGGAGAGAGAAAAGGCCCAAATAAAAAAAATGAGAGAAAAAGAGAGAAGGGACAATGCTACTATACTTTTACCACACTTGTGCTTCAAAGTAGCACCATGATATTCATAGTAGAGAGTCTCTCATGTTATCACTTTCATATACTAGTGGGAATTTTTCATTATAGAACTTAGCTTGTATATTCCAATGATGGGCTTCCTCAAATTACCCTAGGTCTTCATGAGCAAGCAAGTTGGATGCACACCCACTTAGTTTCTTTTTGAGCTTTCATATACTTATAGCTCTAGTGCATCCGTTGCATGGCAATCCCTAGTCACTCACATTGATATCTATTGATGGGCATCTCCATAGCCCGTTAATACGCCTAGTTGATGTGAGACTATCTTCCCCTTTTTGTCTTCTCCACAACCACCGTTCTATTCCACCTATAGTGCTATGTCCATGGCTCACGCTCATGTATTGCGTGAAAATTGAAAAAGTTTTGAGAATGTCAAAAGTATGAACAATTGCTTGGCTTGTCATCGAGGTTGTGCATGATTTAAATATTTTGTGTGGTGAAGATGGAGCATAACCAGACTATATGATTTTGTAGGGATAACTTTCTTTGGCCATGTTATTATGAGAAGACATAATTGCTTTGTTAGTATGCTTGAAGTATTATTATTTTTATGTCAATATGAAACCTTTGTCTTGAATCTTTTGGATCTGAATATTCATACCACAATTAAGAAGAATTACATTAAAAATTATGCCAAGTAGCACTCCGCATCAAAAATTCTGTTTTTATCATTTACCTACTCGAGGACGAGCAGGAATTAAGCTTGGGGATGCTTGATACGTCTCCAATGTATCTATAATTTTTGATTGTTCCATGCTATTATATTATCAACCTTGGATGTTTTATATGCATTTATATGCTATTTTATATGATTTTTGGGACTAACCTATTAACCTAGAGCCCCGTGCCAGTTTATGTTTTTTCCTTGTTTTTGAGTATAGCAGAAAAGGAAAATCAAACGGAGTCCAATTGACCTGGAATTTCACGGAGATCATTTTTGGACCAGAAGAAGTCCACGGAGTACCGTAGATGGGCTAGAAGAGTCCCGAGGCCACCACGAGGGCGGGGGGGCGCGCCCCCTACCTCGTGGCCGCCTCGGGGACCCCCCTGACTTGTTCCCGACTCCAACACCTCTTATATAACCCCAAACTTCCACAAAGAACCCAAGATCGGGAGTTTCACCGCCGCAAGCCTCTGTAGCCACCAAGAACCAATCTAGACCCATTCTGGCACCCTGCTGGACGGGGGAATCCCTCTCCGGTGGCCATCTTCATCATCCCGGCGCTCTCCATGACGAGGAGGGAGTAGTTCACCCTTGGGGCTGAGGGTATGTACCAGTAGCTATGTGTTTGATCTCTCTCTCGTGTTATTGATTTGGAATGATCTTGATGTATTGCGAGCTTTGCTATTATAGTTGGATCTTATGATGTTTCTTCCCCTCTACTCTCTTGTGATGAATTGAGTTTTCCCTTTGAAGTTATCTTATGGGATGGAGTCTTTAAGGATTTGAGAACACTTGATGTATGTCTTGCATGTGCTTATCTGTGGTGACAATGGGATATCACGTGATTGACTTCATGTATGTTTTGGTGATCAACTTGCGAGTTCCGTGACCTCGTAAACTTATGCATAGGAGTTGGCACATGTTTTCGTCTTGACTCTCCGGTAGAAACTTTGGGGCACTCTTTGAAGTTCTTTGTGTTGGTTGAATAGATGAATCTGAGATTGTGTGATGCATATCGTATAATCATACCCACGAATACTTGAGGTGACATTGGAGTATCTAGGTGACATTAGGGTTTGTCATCGAGGTTGTGCATGATTTAAATATTTTGTGTGGTGAAGATGGAACATAGCCAGACTATATGATTTTGTATGGATAACTTTCTTTGGCCATGTTATTTTGAGAAGACATAATTGCTTTGTTTGTATGCTTGAAGTATTATTATTTTTATGTCAATATTAAACCTTTGTCTTGAATCTTTCGGATCTGAATATTCATACCACAATTAAGAAGAATTACATTAAAAAATATGCCAAGTAGCACTCCGCATCAAAAATTCTGTTTTTATCATTTACCTACTCGAGGACAAGCAGGAATTAAGCTTGGGGATGCTTGATACGTCTCCAACGTGTCTATAATTTTTGATTGCTCCATGCTATATTATCTACTGTTTTGGACATTATTGGGCTTTATTATCCACTTTTATATTATTTTTGGGACTAACCTATTAACCAGAGGCCCAGCCTAGAATTGGTGTTTTTTGCCTGTTTTAGGGTTTCGAAGAAAAGGAATATCAAACGGAATGAA